>NW_011889531.1:0-5216 GCF_000151845.1 Pteropus vampyrus | reverse complement strand
AAAGAAAACTGCCACCAAATGTCTTGGCGTTGCCACTCATTTTGGCCATGCCGGTTCCCAGGTTGTACAAAGAAATATGTTTTAAGAGAAGCGGTCAGGGCTCTGGGCTCCCTTGCACGATTCCCCACCCCATGTTCTGGTCAAACTCTTAGAACGTTTCAGCAGCACCCAGGGAGTGTTGTGGGAGGGCTGGGAGTGGGCGCCAAACGATCGCCTGAGGGCAACCCGACAGGGATGGCCTCATTCACCATGAAGGGGCCATCAGACTTGGAAACAGCACCTGTCTGTCCCAGCAAGTGTCTCTTACCCTGTTGTAAAAGTCTCCCTTGGCTCCGGAAGCCGTGTGTTACACGTCACACAGCTACATCGTGACCAAAGAAAGGTTCTGAAATACAGCTCTGATGGGAAAGTGTTGAGTAGTGTTGTTTGTTTTGCGGGCAACCTTTTATTTGGGTCACTGCTTAGCAAAGTTAGTAGTGGTTGTTAGCTGGCGGGGGGGTGCGGCGCGTGATGGGCTTTCTCCCAGGCATTGACCGGAATGGCGTGGATTCTGAGCCACACTGCTGTAGTTATACACCCCTTGGCAGATGGGGTGGCCCTAGTTTTGGGTGGACCTCTCTGGAAGACCCCTGGAACTTGAGCTAGAGAGGCTAGGCTGCTGATCAGGAATTTCGTGGCATCACAAGGGGACGATGAGGAAAGACACTCCTGTTTCAAGATACATGGATAATGTAAGGTGATTCCCCCAAGGTCAGGAGCCAGACTGTTCTGTCTCCTGTCCAGCAGGTAAGGCTCAGGAGACCAGGTGTTCCTGGGCTCGCCTTAGAACTCCCTAGCCAGACCTTTGGCTGTGCATGCGAAATTGTTGCCACTTCAGATTGCAGAGGATAACAGGCACCAAACCCTGTGTTGGGCTGGGATTTCCAGCCTCCTCGGGGTCATCTGATGAGGTGTGTGCAGCATGGAAACAAGGAACAGAGACTCACAGTTCTCATTGAATTGTTTATTTACTCCCACCAAGCTTTGTTTTTTATTAAAGCTGAAAATACATTCATGGTTAAAAGTGGTGACTTATCTATTACCAGCGGCCTGTGAGCTTAGGGACCTGTTTTGTCCTTGAACTGGTCACAGAGTGCACACTTGTAATCTGAGGATCCCTCCTCTTCCTCCTCCTCCTCTTCCCCCTCAGGTTCATCAGGTGGGGCCATGGCTGAAACAGCAGCCAGCAAGATGGTATAACAGGTGTTGTACAGAGACATCACCGAATCATAATCTGGGTAATCTGGGTAATCTGGGTAATTGGGGAGCCTGGTAGGCTCTTCCCCTGCGCCATCCCTTGTGGCAGTAGCCGTGGGCGCAAATCTGACATTCCTGGATGTGCCCTCCCCACTAGGGCCAGCTGCCTCACTAGGGTAAGGTTCTTCCCTGGCACGTCTGGCCATACCACCAAAGGACCAGAAGCTAGGCAACATGAATGACCGGGTGCCACTCGGTCCCTGAACATTTGGGTCTGTCTTCTGGGCCCTTGCATCGCCTTCTTTGCTGCGTTGCTTGAGTTGGATTCGTAGGGAGCGTCTTGTAGGGGCCGCATGCTTCTTTTTCTTTGGAGTTGTGCTGGTCCCTGGCCAAGCGGTGATCATCAGGTGGCCCTTTCTCTTGATGTTATCGATGAGCTGAGGTTTATCCCTCTGGAAGTTGGAATTACGATAGATCTGAAACAAAATTAATCATTTTAGTCATTCTGGGAGAAAATATATCTATTTGACATTAACTGGCCTCTGAGTCTTTAGCCGCCATGCAGGTTACCTCTAAGGGAGTTATAGGTCCCTGCGAAAGTCTATACTTTCTCATCTTTGATAAATACTGTCTCATGTGAAGAAGAGTTATCCTTGGAAATGAAACCCTTTTGGTTTATCATTCTTGGTTAACTAGGAAGCTGTTCAATAACAGAGAATATGGAAAACGGGAGGCGGGGCTTTCTACTTTACCATTATCCTATTTTTCCCTGAACGGTAAACCGAGGGGCCTCTGGGGCGTATTTTGCTGAATCCGTGGAGGTTCAACAGGCGGATGAAACTCTTCAAGCTGTCCGTTTCGAAGATTTGGTCAGCACCCCTCCGGCGAAGAACCTCCCTCTGGAAAAGATCTTCCTTGATGACTATGGTGTCTCCGGCATCGTTCCAGCTCACAGATGTGAAGGCGTCGTCCTCCACTATCATCCACAGCTTTCTTGGGAAGGGGAGCCCGAGAAGGGGGCTATTCCCTTCCACATTGGCAGGGCCTCCATTTGGGTTTTGTGGTTGTGGGTTCCGGTGGGGGCCTGGATCTTGGCTCGCGGCTGGATCTTGGCTCGCGGCTAGATCTTGGCTCGCGGCTGGATCTTGGCTCGCGGCTGGATCTGGGCTCATGGCTGGATCTGGGTTCGTGGGTGGAACTGGACTTGCGGCTGGATCTTGGCACCCGGCTGGAACTGGGCTTGCAGCTGGAACTGGACTCGCCGCTGGATATGGGCTCGTGGCTGGAATTGGGCTTGCGGCTGGATCTTGGCTCGCAACTTGATATGGGCTCGCAGTTGGAACAGGGCTCGCGGCTGGAACAGGGCTCGCGGCTGGAACAGGGCTCGCGGCTGGATCTGGGCTCGCGGCTGGATCTTGACTCGCGGCTGGATCTGGGCTCGCGGCTGGATCTGGGCTCGCGGCTAGATCTGGGCTCGTGGCTGGGTCTGGGCTCGTGGCTGGGTCTGGGCTCGTGGCTGGGTCTGGGCTCGCGGCTGAGTCTTGGTGGGTCTCCAAGACCTCCCCTGAATTCACATTTGCATCAGGGGATGACTCCAATGGATCCCCTGTTGCTGGCTCTCCATCTCCCAATGGGGCCAGCTTGGCTTCGTCTACCTCGTCTACCATGTCAGTGTTCTGACTAGCCATGGGTGGAGCTAGTCTAGACCAGGAGCATTGCTACCCGAGACCCTATCACTGAGTGCTCAGGTCACAAATGCCTTCTGTCACAGCAGGGATACCCAATAAATACTGTCCACAGAATTCTAGAGTCTCGGTTGTGGGGCAACCAGCTGCTTGAGTCACGTTTCTCTTTATTTGTCACGTGATGTCACAAAGGTGGCTCACAGGTGCTCTGGAGAGGGGGCCCTGGTCAACTGTGGGGGAGGGCATGGGTATAAGGCCCCCGGCTGTTCTCTTTTAAGAAAGTACTGAAAAGCAGGGTTTGGGTTCCCAGAAAAGGCTCCTGTCTGCTGCCAGGCACATCCTTCCATCTTGCCAGGCACTGGATGGGTTGAGAAGCCATGATGCCATGAGCACGCCCACCCTTAGAAACGGGGGAGGCCTGTTGCTGGCCTCTCTGATTGCTCGAGGGCCAGGCCCTGGTTAGTCCTAGCTTGGCTACCACCAAGACTGCCTGGGACAGATGGGCCCCTGGGGAACTGTACCTCTCAAAACATGGTGGTTGGCCCGGTCTCACGTGGTAACCCCCCTTCCTCTCCCCCCCCGTTTCTGCGTTGGTCTCTTCCAGCTGCTCCTGCTGCTTGGTTGGTCTTGCTCAGATGGGCCCAAACAAAGAGTCCTGTTTTCTTGCCCTTGCTTGACCAGGGTGGGCCTGTGCTCCAGCAGGTGGGAGCACTCCTCTGGTTCTTTATTCTCAGTGTCACACAAAGCACCTCAGACACAGTGTTACCCATGGCTGCAGCATCCACGTGCATGGCCACACCCTCCACCATGCTGGAGACTCCCCACTGGAGCTCGGTTTGCCCCACAATCTCATTCCCCTCCAGGTCACAGCAGGATCGGCTTTGGTTCCTTTTCTTGCCCATAAGATAACTTCTCATTACCCAAGATGGGCTCACTTTGGGACACCTGCACATGCCCTTCTCAAGTCACCTCCCCAGACCCTCGGGTTCAGCCCCCTTCAGGCCTCCTCTGCACCCCATTTCCTTTCTTCGTTGAGTTGCTTTGACGTTTGCTCACCGAGATTTCTGGCCTCCCACTTCTAACTTGGATGTCCTTTGGGATTTCCCCCTTTTAAAGACTAATTGGGGGGTTGGCATATATTCAGTTCCTGTTGAAACAGCGTTTCACTGATCCACTCTCATGCCAGCGCTGCTCTTCTTTCCCAAAGCCCACCTCCACCCCCCACACATGAGTCCCGCTCCTGCCGTTGCCTCAGTGGTAGGTACATTGAGTCGTTTTGTTGGGGCTGAACACTTTTCAAGGGGCTGACTTTACACGGATGCACTCCCAAGGAAAATCCCTACTTGTTTAGCGAGCATGACTGAAGGAGGCCAATGTGAAGATCATCATCAATGTGTATTTGAACATAGCTGAGGATCTAGGTGCGGGATGGTCCAAAACCCAAATTCAGGTCACCTTCACCATGGCAGAGGGGATACGACAGGCTTTGGTGATCCATGTTCTCTAGCCCTTGTGCACAACTTTGTTCTCAATACTCACTCTCTACAGGGAGGTACCATGGAAAGGCCCTGCCTACACGAGTCCTCAGTCCTTGTCCCAGCTCTGCCTCTAAGTGGGGTCATTTGCCCTCTGTGGGGGTCAATCCTTTGTTT
Organism: Pteropus vampyrus; assembly: GCF_000151845.1. Lineage (NCBI taxonomy): Eukaryota > Metazoa > Chordata > Mammalia > Chiroptera > Pteropodidae > Pteropus > Pteropus vampyrus. Next base: position 643 of record NW_011889531.1, on the reverse strand, counting down.
CTAAGAGGGGAATGCGAAGGTGTTTGGGAAGGAACCTCCCAAGATGCCTTCCAGTCGAGGACTGTGTCCTTAATGGAGCCCCCAGGTCTAGGTTCAGGCGTGTGCTTCTAATGAGGTTGAGGGAGCATTCATTCAAGAAGTCAGTTGATCCTGTGGGGACGTGCTCTAAAGGCTAAAAAATGAAGGGAAGGCCATCGGTGGCTTCACGGAGGGGGCTTCCTTGAGTCTGGTTAAGCAGCCAGCTCCTTTCAATTACATACCAAAGCATTGTTTCTTGAGTGAGTTCTTCCAAGGACGAAATGAGATTTCCTTGTAGCCTTTTCTGGCTCATGGCCGCAGCTCTTCAAAGGGATTTGCTCACTTGGTGGGAGGGAAATGGGAGAGAAGAAATGACTCGGGAAACCACAGTCTGGCATTCCGTGGAGAGCAGTCGTTCTTTGATAGGATTTAGGCACTCACGTCGCAAGCCTTGTGCAGGACCATGACCTAATGTTCTTCATTCTAGGAGTCACCAAATTTCCACTGGGGTGGAGAATCTAGGGCAGCAGGCTCACCTTGTCCTCTGACGATGAAATATGCACAGTGCTGACTTCAGCCAAGTTGAAGTAAGGCATTATGGGAACGGCCTCCCTCAGCTAAGCCC
>NW_011889530.1:65320-67065 GCF_000151845.1 Pteropus vampyrus | reverse complement strand
TAAAGAGGGTGAAATATATAGTGACGGATGGAAATTTAACTTTGGGTGGTGAACACACGGTGCAATATACATACTACATATTATTGAATTGTACACTTGAAACTTATATGATTTTATTAACCAATGTCACCCCAGTATATTTGATATTAAAATGTTTTCAAAAAAATATTGGTATGTCACTCCAACGTTATTGCATAAATAGACTCAGTCTTCTGACTATCAGCCATCTTCTACTCTCTCACCAGCTCTCTCTGGTGGAAGAGAGCTGTCATGTTATCAGCTGCCCAATGGGGAAGCTCCGGTTGCAAGAAACTGAGGGATGCCTATCGTCAGCTGCTCATGAGGAACTGAATCCTGCCAAAACCACGTGAGTGAGCTCGAAATTGGATCCTCTTCTAATCAAGACGTGAGATGACTACAGTCTTACATTTAGAATACAGTCATCCATGAAACCCCCCATAGGATTTAAGAAAATTGTCAATTTGATATGTCAAAATAGATGGTTGTCTAATGTAACAACATACATAAATTCTACAAAAAAAATTTAGAACTTTGGCTGTCATTCAAAATAACAAAACATATATCTTTAACACATAAAATTCAAAACCCCCAAGCAGGACTATTGGGGAAAAAAAAATTCTAAGACACAACAACCTTCAATAAAAACATAAAAATTATATCATATTCTTGGTATAGAAAACACAATTAATCCAACATGGAATAATTAATTCAGTGAATTTGCAGACATACAAGTTACACGCTGATTTTTTTATTGAAAAAAATCGTCTGGTTTATAAAATCCCTGCAACTTAGAGTTCTACGTGAGGCGTACATGCAGGCTACCTCCTGAGAAGAGGAAGGGCCCAGAATCTTGAAAGTACATTCCCTTTCCCCTTTTCCTCTTCTATTAATAACAGCAAGTCCTCAGAGTTTCGGATAACATGGACCGCTTTTGCTAATTGTGAGCTCTGTGCATTGAGCTCTTAAGGCTGTGCAGTAATAGATAATTGGCTTGTTACTTCAGCCCTTCGGGTTACACTTTTAAGTCCAGCGAGCTTCACATCCTAGTCCTGCTCTGACAATCACTGCATCACGTTGCCCACAACTAACTCCACCTCACTGCCAGTCCTGGGGAAGGAGCCTGAACCTTCATCGTTTGCCAGGCAGGACACGGGCAGTGGATTCTCACTCCTTGGCCATATTCTAGCAGAGATAGGACAGCCCACTGAGGACCATGGAGATGGAGGATGGAGAAGGGTCTGTGAGGAGCATTGTTTTCTCACCATCATGACAAACAAGAGAGTTGGGACGAACAGATGAGAGGGCACCAATGTGGAAAGTTTCAGTTATTTTGTCCTTACAAAGGTAGATTCTGACTGACTAGAGGGAGACAACTGAGTCTAATTCATTTCTGATCCTCCAGAGCATATACTTTGTTTGGCTGAGAACAACAATCTCTATTAAATCCCGAATAGACTCTTAGACTCAGAAGTAGAGCACAGGCAACATGACTTCCACACAGTGCTTTCCTTCCTGGACTGTCATTCCTTCCAGCAATGACTCATAGGACTGGACAGAAGATAGAACAGGGCTTATCTGTATCTATGTCACAGATTTTCTGAGAAACTTATCATTTTCACTTTTAATAGTATCTACAACATTTAAATATAAAGAAAAGGGAGCAAACATTTGGAGATGAAAGGAAATCTAGTCTGCGTGGTGAACACAAAATGCAATATATATAA
>NW_011889530.1:58474-60055 GCF_000151845.1 Pteropus vampyrus | reverse complement strand
GTGCAACAGGACTTTCTGACTCTGCAGTCATATAGTGCATATGTATCTATATGGCTCTCCTCTTTCTGTTTACACAGTTTTTTCTCTTCATGTAGCTGTAATGAAATTGGGAGATTATTCTAAACTCTCCACTTAAGTCATGGCCACTCCAGGATTATGTGCAGTATATCAGTACACCCTTCTCACTTTCTTTATGCATTACCCAGGACTCTTGGTCATAAGCAGTCTTGTTTCTATCTTTGTAAAATAATTACAGATCTTTCTCTCTCTTACTTATTTTTTCAATAGTTTTCTCATGACTTTTCTCTAATTGCTAGTAGGCTCTAAACCATACTTTAAGAACCAGCACATTCATATTTTTGCTTCTTCATTATGTTGGCCAGATTCTTGATCAAATAGGATGACTATTTAATTCTCTGTCTAAGCCAGGGTGTTTTGAAATTGAAATGGAACAGTATTAATAATGAGTTTGAAGAAATTATTGTCAACTGGAACTTTCTTAGGAAACCTGGGATGTATGATTCCCAAGCAAAGAGGATTCCCAATTTTCCTGATAATTCTCCTTCCCATTCCAAAATCTCCCTAGTCAATTAAGTAACCAGACATAAATGGATAAATAGTGTATTATTCCACTTATATGAGCCATCTAAAGTAGTCAAATTCATAGGGACATAAATAGAATAGTGGTTGCTAGGAGCTGAGAAAAGAGGAAATAGAGATTAGTGTTTAATGGAGAAATAAAGTTTTATATATGCAAGATAAAAAGAGTTTTGGAGATGAATGATGATGACGGTTGCATAACACTGAGAATGTACTTAATACAACTGAATTGTACACATACAAATGGTTAAGATGATAAACTTTATGTTATGTTATTTTACCATGATAAAAAATGTCTACTGTTTGGAATGAGGGTCCTATTCCTTCAGATGTTGCGCGTACCACTTAGCCCTCAGCATCATCCCCCATAGATCTACGTCAGCTGCAGACAGCCACGTAACCATCATCATGCCTCCTTCTGGGGAAGCCCATACCCAATGACATTTGGCTCCTTATCCCAAATCCAGCCAACTCTAAAGGATCATCCTAGACCCAGAGTTCCCTACTGACCTTAGGAGGTTTTTGATGGGCTTCAACTTGACTTGACATTTTTCACTGCTCTTCCTTGCTACAAAGAACTGGGGAAACCACAGAGTCTGAGGTAGTAGACCCTTCAAGATCTCTTTACTTCAGACACCAGCCACAGTCTCAGAAGTCCCCAGGGCCAACCTCACTTTAGACCAGTTAATTACACATTCAGGCACTCCCTCACATTCAATAATTTTTTAGAAATACTTAATCTGAAAGAACTCCTTCTGGTTCAATAATTCATCAGAATGAGTCATAGAATCTGGGACATTTTATACTTATGATCACAGTTTTATTATAGCAACAGAATACAAATTAGAACTAGCCATAGAAGAACACATCGGGCAAGATTTGGAAGGTCCCGTATGTAAATCCTCTTGTTGTCCTCTCCCTGTGAGTCTAGATCTCTTACTGCCTCCTGGCCATACTGTGAGACAGCACTCAGAGTTTTGC
>NW_011889530.1:57300-58424 GCF_000151845.1 Pteropus vampyrus | reverse complement strand
TTAATGTCTTTGACCTGTGTCTTTAAAGTGGGTGTTTTTAGAAACAGGTGAATAGCCCGGAGATCAATAAGGAAAGAGTTCTAAAAAGAGTTCACAGCTGAGAAATGTTGCCAAAGGCAATGGCAGTGTATGGTTCTCAAGTGTAAGTACTTCACCTGTTAATGCTTAAATCCAAAATATGGACACTTAGCTGGGTGCCTCTATACTTGTTTTATTCATTCAATACTCTCTTCTTTTTTCAAAATGTGTCCCATCTGCGTGGAGCTATGCAATCTGACAGGTGACTCAGAATTCTTCCTCCTGAGACTCTCAGATGGTCCAGAACTGCAGCCTCTTCTCTTTGTGCTTTTCCTATCCATGAACCTGGTGAGTCAGGAACCTATTCATCATCCTGGTTGTCATCTCTGACTCCCACCTCTACACCCATATGTACTTCTTCCTTTCCAATTAGTCCTTGGCTGACATCAGTTCCAGCACAACTGTAGTCCCCAAGATGCTGGTGAACCTGCAGAGATACAGCAAATCCATCACCAATGCTGGTTGCCTAACTCAGATTACCTTCCTTCTCCTTTGCATGTTTGGACAGTCTACTCCAGGCCCTGATGACCTGTGACAAGTTGGAGGCCATTTGGCAACTCTTACACTATCTGGTCATCCTGAACCCATGTTTCTATGGCTTGTTGGTCCTACTGTCATTTATCATCAGCGTTTTGAACTCCCAGCTACACTGTTTGATGATATCCCAGCCCACCTTCTGTGCAGATGCGGAAATCTCTCATTGTTTTGTAACTCTCTTCAACTCTTCAAGCTTGCCTGTAATGACACCTCCACCAATAACATATTAATCTAATTTATTTGGGCCACCTTTGGTGGTGTATAACTCTCAGGGATCTTTTTCTCTTACTATAAAATCATTTCCTTCATTCTGGGAGTCTCATCACCAGATGAGAAAATAAAACCGTTCCACCTGCTGTTCTCGCCTCTCAGTTGTTTGCTTGTTTTATGGAACAGGTTTTGGAGTGTACCTCAGTTCAGTTGCCTCATCTTTCCTAAAGAAGGATGCAGTGACCTTGGTGATGTATACTGTGTTTATTCCATGCTGAGTTCTTTCATCTATATCTGGA
>NW_011889530.1:54655-57250 GCF_000151845.1 Pteropus vampyrus | reverse complement strand
AACTTGACTTGATGTTTTCCACTGCTCTTCCTTGCTACGAAGAGTTTGCCAAACCGCAGAGGTAATAGACCCTTCAAGATCTCTTTACTTCAGACACCAGCCACAGTCTCAGAAGTACCCAGGGCCAACCTCACTTTAGACCAGTAGGCTACAAATTCCGACACTCCCTCACATTCAATAATTTTTTAGAAATACTTAATCTGAAAGAACTCCTTCTGGTTCAATAATTCACCAGAATGAGTCACAGAATCTGGGTCATTTTATACTTATGATCACAGTTTTATTATAGCAACAGAATACAAATTAGAACTAGCCATAGAAGAACACATAGGGCAAGATTTGGAAGGTCCCATATGTAAATCCTATTGTTGTCCTCTCCCTGTGAGTCTAGATCTCTTACTGCCTCCTGGCCATACTGTGAGACAGCACTTAGAGTGTTTCCCTTCAGGTAGCTAACCTGAACTTCAGAGTCCAGAGATTTTATTGAGGCTTCATTATGTATGTGTAACTAATTAAATTACTTTTCATTTGATTGATCTTAATTTGCATTCTCTCTCTGAAAAGTTTGGGCAGGTATCACTTTGACTAGAGCTCCAACCCTTTATTTATGTGGTTGATGTTTTTGGAATTGCCAGTCTGTACTTTCAGTCATCTCATTCGCACAGACTATCAGGTATGCTCCAGGGGGCCATCATGATCAACCATTCACTTGCAAACTACAGCTTCATGAGTTTTAAATAAATTTCAAGGTTAAATGTTACCTTCCAGGAACTGTGACAAAGGCCATATATTTCTTTAGATGAGGCCAAATTCCTTAAAAAAATCTGCACTTGCACAGATGTTGATTCCAGGAGCATTGCCTGGTAAACATCCTTCATGCGTATCACTCAGAGTCTGCTTCACGAGGAGTAATAAAATTATTTTGAGAAGATTTTAAAGACAGTCTCAAGGTATTTCTTTAAATTGTCAGCAATGTTCCATACATTACAAACCTAATGCTGGACTCAGTGATAGGAAAATTCAAGGTGAGGAGTTGAAGTATAGAAATTTGGGGACAGTCTGGAGGTCCTCAAAGAAAATCTGAATGAACATGGAAATCCAGACTTAGAGACGTTTGATAGAAAGGAAGTGTAGAATTTGAAATAAAAAGGTAACATAAAATCTACGTGAGCATTATACTTCAAAATGTTTATTTTAAAATATTAAAACACAGGTTGTGTAAATAAATATGACTTAAGAATAATAATTTATTTGGCCTCTGTCAACCTCTTCAAATTTGTAGACGACCTATGGTCTAATCGTAAGCACGTACCTGCCTCTGATTTTGCGTACAAGTTTGATCAATGTCCCCTGATTCCTCTGATTGTTAGGTTTTGGAGGCATTGAGCACAGGGACAATCAGTGTTTAAGAGTAAGGATATTCCTGTCCTTCTGGGAAGAGCAAGTTCCGGAAGAACTGAGGAGTATTCCAAGGCTTGTCCTTTAGAATAAAGAGATACACAGATGGGAGAGTCCAAATACTGGAAAGACGTTTCACGGCATGCTGGCAGACACACTACTTAACTTTCTTCTTGTTTCCACTGTCAACATTCACTAGCATGTAGCTGCTCGGATTCTCAGAAATAGAAATTTACTCTTTTCCAGGTCACTAGCTCCTCTAACCGCCACCGAATCTTGTCATTTAGGTTCTCTTTTCCTCTCTGCATATCATAGCAATTAAATTATCGGAGCAACATTGCCTTAGTTATATGATTTGCTTTCACCATTCTTCAAAAAGAGCTCATATAAACATTTTGCTCTTGTAAGACTGTTCTAAATGGTTTCCAAATATTCACTGTGTCTTTCTTTACACAGAAATCAGATTGATTTTTTAGGAGTCATCAGAAGTTGTGATTTCTCTACTTAAAAACTTCCAGTCATTTTGTGTTACTCCTAAAGTAAAATCTGAACTCTTTGCCAAGGTCTATAAAACTCTTCATTATTAGTCTCTTCTATTCCTTCCCAACTTCCTCACTGGTAGGTGGACCAGCACTGTCAGCTTCATCTGAGAGTTATAAATGCAAATGTTCGGCCCACATTTCAGACCTGCTGAATCACAACCTCTGCATCTGGAACTCATGTAGCTGTAGTTTAAAAAACTTCCGGGGTCTATCATCACACACCAAAATTAACTCAAAATGGATTAAGGACCTGAACATAAGACCTGAAAGAAGAAAATGCATAGAAGAAAACATAGGAACTAAACTCAAGGACCTTGGACTTAAAGAGGATTTTATGAATTTGACCTCAAAGGCATGGGAACTAAGAGCAAAAATAAATGAATGGGACTACACCAAACTAAGAAGCTTCTGCCCATCAAAAGAAATTGTCAACAAAGTAAAGGGACAAACATTTGAATGGGAAATATATAGGGCCTAATATCCAAAATATACAAAGAACACATACAATGCAATTACGACAAAACAGGAAATGATCCAATCAAAAATGGACAGAGAACCTGAACAGATACTTCTCCCTAGAAGACACTCACATGGCCAACAAAGTTTTGAAAAGATGCTGAACATCACTAGCTATTAGGGAAATGCAAATCAAAAC
>NW_011889530.1:51826-54605 GCF_000151845.1 Pteropus vampyrus | reverse complement strand
GACTTAAAGAGGATTTTATGAATTTGACCTCAAAGGCATGGGAACTAAGAGCAAAAATAAATGAATGGGACTACACCAAACTAAGAAGCTTCTGCCCATCAAAAGAAATTGTCAACAAAGTAAAGGGACAAACATTTGAATGGGAAATATATAGGGCCTAATATCCAAAATATACAAAGAACACATACAATGCAATTACGACAAAACAGGAAATGATCCAATCAAAAATGGACAGAGAACCTGAACAGATACTTCTCCCTAGAAGACACTCACATGGCCAACAAAGTTTTGAAAAGATGCTGAACATCACTAGCTATTAGGGAAATGCAAATCAAAACGACAATGAGATACCATGTCACACCTTTTAGAATAGCTATAATCAACAGGACAAGCAATAACAAATGCTGGAGAGCATGCAGAGAAAAAGGAACCGTCATACACTGCTGACGGGACTGCAAATTGGTACAGCCATTATAGAAAACAGTAGGAAGGTTCTTCAAAAAACTAAGAATGGATCTACCATATAATCCAGCAATCCCTCTCCTGGGTATTTACCCCAAAGACTTGAAAACCCATATGCAAAAAGATATTTGCACTACGATGTTCATAGCAGCACTATTCACAGTGGCCAGGATATGGAAGCAACCAAAGTGTCCTATCATAGATGGTTGGCTAAAGAAGCTGTGGTACATATATACAATGGAATATTACTCAGCCATAAGAAGAGAGGAAATACTGCCATTTGCTACAACATGTATGGAATTCGAGGTAATCATGCTAAGTGAAATAAACCAGACAGAAAAGGTTGAAATTTACATGATATCACTTACATGTGGGATATAAACCTAAAAGCAACAAATGAACAGGACAAAGAGACTCATGGACATGGACTATAGACTAGTGGTTACCAAAGGAAAAGAAGTGGGAGAGGAGTGGGGAGGTAGATCGGGTAATGGGGGTCAAATATAAGGGGCCAGAGGGAGGGTGAAATGGGTAAAGGGGATCAAATATAGTAGCTGAAGGAAACTGGACTTTGGGCGGTAGATACACAGTAGAATATACAGATGTCAAATTATAATGTACACCTGAAAATTATATAATCGTATGAACCAGTGTTACCCTAATAATCTTAATTTAAAAAATAAATAAATAAATATCCAAAAAGTTTACTTACAATAATCTTATATGGTAGATTCATAAAATTAATAAAATTATCCTAAATTCATAAAATTAATAAAATTATCCTAAATTCATAAAATTATCCTAATTTTAAAGATTTATCCTAATTTTAAAGATGAGGAAACTTCCCAGGTGCATTTACATTGTTCTATTTGCATTTTTTCTCAAATCACAGTGTGAATTGCCAAAATAATGTATATAATTCACCTTCAGGTAGCTGAAATAAGAGAATTGCAATCCATGTATCATAAAGGATTGACATGAAAATCGGTTAGTTAGGTAAGAAGTCTGGGTCTTAAAACTGGCTATGGAGCTTCCCCTGGTGCTAAACTCCTCAACTGTAAATAGGATGTGTTATGACCAGAAAAAAAGAAACCAACAGACATAGGAAAAGGTCCTCGACATAACTAACCATCAGGAAAAGGCAAATCACATTATAAAGCATCTTATAGCTAATTGATTAACTATTATAAAAAAGAAAAGACGAGTGTTGGCAAGGATGTGGAGAAAAGGGAACCCATGAGCCCTGTTAGTGGGAATGAATATTGGTACAGACATTACAAGGAAAATTATGGAAGTTCTTTAAAAATTAAAAATTACTAATTAAAACAGAACTAATATAAATGTATGCTGTATGCTATCGAATGCTTTTTCTGCCTCCATTACTATGATCATATGATTTTATCTTTTACTTTCTTTATGTGGTCTATTCCATTGATTAATTTGTGCATGTTGAACCACCCTTGAACCCATGGAATGAAGCCTTCTTGATTGTGTGGCATAAGCTTTTTAATGTATAGTTGTATTCAATTTGCTGTATTTTGTTTAGAATTTTTGCATGTGTATCAATCAGAGAAATTAGTATATAGTTTTCTTTTTGTTTGTTATCTTTACCAGGTCTTACTATTAGGGTGATATAGAATGAGTTAGAAAGGATTGCCCGTCCTTGTTTGGTAGATTTTATCAATGAAGCCATCTGATCCTGGACTTTTATTTATTAGGAGGTTTTTGATGACTGTTTCAATTTTCTCACTGTCGATTGGTCTAATAGACTTTCTAGTTCTTCACGATTCAGTCTAGGAAGGTCATCGATTTCTAAGAACTTATCTATTTCTTCTAGGTTATCGAATTTGGTGGCATAGAGTCTTTCATTGTATTCTTATATGATCCTTTGTATTTCTGTGGTATCTGTCATAAATTCTTACAAAAATGCACATACAAGGAAAGTACCTTAACAGAATAAAGGCTATGTATGACAACCCCTCAGCTATTATCATGCTTAATTGTGAAAAACTAAAAGCTTTTCCTGTAAGATCAGGAACAAAAAAAGAATGCCCACTTCACCACTGTTATTCAAGGTCGTATTGGAAGTCCTAGCCAGAGCAATCAGACAAAAAAGAGAAATAAAAGGCATACACATTGTAAATAAAGAAGTCAAGTCGTCAAGTTTTGCAGAAAACATTATTTTTTATGTAGAAAACCCAAAAGACTCCACCACAAATATTAGAAACAATAAGCAAATACAATAAAGTTGCAGGATACAAAATCAAGTATAAAAATCCATTGCTTTGCTATACAATAACGATGAAATTTCAGGAAA
>NW_011889530.1:49835-50896 GCF_000151845.1 Pteropus vampyrus | reverse complement strand
AGAAGAATAGATAAAGCGAATGTTATCTCTCTCTCTCTCTCTATCATCTATCTACCTACTGTCTATCTATCATTTCTCTCTCTCTATCTATCTATCTATCTATCTATCTATCTATCTATCTATCTATCTATCTATTTATGATCTATCTATCATTTATTAATCATCTATTTCTACCATCTATCTACATACATACACAATGAAATAATATGTAGCCATAAAAAAAGGAAAACACTGTTGTGACAATGTAGATAAACCTGGAGGATATTATGTTTACAGAAATAAGTCAGGCACAGAAAGACAAACACAATATTATCTCATATGTGGAATCTAAGAAAATCTAACTCATAGAATCAGAGAGTAGAACTATGATTGTAAGGGGCTGGAGTGGATGTAGTGGAAAGATGTTGGTTAGAGTACTAACTTTCAGTTATAAGATCAATAAATTCTGGAGACCTAATGTACAGCATGGAGACTACAGTCAATAACATTGTATTGTATACTTGAAATCTGTTAAGAGAGTAGATCTTAGTTGTTCTCACCACACACACACATGCTCACACACACAGTCACTATATAAAGTGATGGATGTATCAATTAACTTGATTGTGGTCATCTTTTCACAGTGTATATATGTATTAAATCATCATGCTGTACAGTAAAAACCCTTCATGTTTTACCATATATGAACATATATGTAATTTTTGTTTATCAATCATACTTCAATAAAGCTTGAAAAAAGAAAAACACTGAAGTAATTTTATCATTCTATTACAGAATAGAGTCCAAAAAACGCAAAGAACAGTCCCAAACACCAGATATTTTACTAATATTGTATAGGATTGATAAAAATAACCCTGAATGACATAGAAAATTTCAAATGTTTTTTAAATTTCATTATTCTTTAATCGTGGTCAGATTCTCTGCACACTAATGCCATCTTTGTAGTCATTGATGCTGTATAATTATGTGTATTTAACTAAACTACATATAACAAAATTTGAAGTACACTAAAGCCAAGGATAGGAATTATATAAGAAATGATTTTCAAGGACAACCCTCAT
>NW_011889530.1:46162-48232 GCF_000151845.1 Pteropus vampyrus | reverse complement strand
GGAGAGAAAGGACCAAGATTCTCCAAGGACATTCACTTTTTCCTTGTTCTCTTTCATTAATATTAGCAAGTCCTCAGAGATTAGAACAATGTGGACCAACTGGCTAATTGTAAGATTTGTGCATTGAGCCCCAAGGTCATGCCATTGTAAGTAACTGGCTGGTGCTTCCAGCCCTTTAGTTTGCTAGTTCTACTATAGTGGCTTCATATACGAGTCTCCTCACTTCATGGACATCTGCATCAGAAGGCCTCAGCCTGAGTCTCTCTTCCTGCCAGTCTTCAGGAGGAACCCTGAGCCTTCATCCACACAAGGCAGGAGAGGAACAGCAGATCAGTACTCCTTGGTCATGCTCCAGCAGAGATGCAGCCCAGCCCAGTAAGTGCTGTGGGAGATGGTGATTGGAGGAGGGACTGTTGAGAGCATTATTTCTTCTCAACAAGACCGACATGACAGTTGAGATAGAGAAATAAAGGGTACCACTATACAAAATTTCAGATCAGAGCTCTATGGAGTTTGTGTTCTTGGTTCTGGTTCTGTTGTGAGCACTCTCATTCACAGTTTTGCTTCCACTCTAATTCGTTCTGGCTCTGGTTGACATCTTTCCCACCAAAGCAGAAAATGGGTCTCTCTAACCTTTCCCCTAACCACTCTGAAATGATTATGAAGGTAATGACGACAATGATGACATTAACCATAACATCATGTACTTGTATTGATGACTTCCTAAGTGCCAGGCTCTGAGGCATGCATTTTATGTATTTTTGTTTGATCTCTCTCTTGCTCTTGCTCCTGGATTTCACTTCAACTGCCTACTTCTTCCTCCATACAAAAAGAAAGGAGCATAGCATTTTTTGTAACTTGTACCAGGTCTTGAGTTAGAAAGAGTTGAGCCAGGTTCGAATCTGGGCAGTCTGGTTGCAGACACCGGGCATCTGGCCAGTGGGTAGCATTTGCTGCATCAACTATAGGAAATGTGGCTGAGATCACAAAGGTCATAGAAAGAACTGGCACACAATAATTTAGCGCAGATCTCTCTCGCACTTGCTCCTGGATTTCACTTCAACTGCCTACTTCTTCCTCCATTCTTTTAATCTACTCAATTTCAAAAGGAGACGAAGTCAGTCTTGGGGTCCATTCCTACTAAGGATACTGGAAACAGTTTAAAAACATACCTTGGATGTACCTGTGGTTAAAACTTCTGTACCTCTACTTAAAACTTTCAGAAAGTTTTGATACAATAAAATTTAGTGCACAAGACTCAGAGACTGACTAGTTTTGAATCCTCTCTGCTATACTTATTTTAAGTGTGCTGTTGGGTAAATTCTTAGTAGCTCTGAGATTTGGGATTGTCACCTGAGTTGATTCCTAGTTGATACAGCTTCACTGAATAAGGATTAAACAAATAATGGATGCCCTCTATGCAATAAGTAGGTGATGGATGCATAAAATAAAGGCAAATTAAATTTTAGATATTTTATTATTAATAATGATAAGGTTAATTCTCATGTCATTTGACTTAGATATCTGGTGACCTGAAGTAATGATTTTCCTACATCCCTGACAGACATTTTAATTTTGTTTATGCAAGTACATCCTTGGCATATGGAAAGAAATGACTGAATCTCATTTATTTCTGGTTTACCCTCTCCCCAAGTTCTTAACTTGTTGGCACAGAGGAAGCATCAAAAACAAAAAATCTTTGTTAAATTTTGAGTAGACCCCTCCATTGTTTATAGAAACAAAGTGGGCAATATGGCCTTTAAACATTTGACCATTCGTATCATCCTTTTCAGGGTGCCCCATAGGACTAGAGACAAGATAAAATAGTGCTTATTTCTGTCTATGCCATGGACTTTTTAAGGGACCTATTATTTCCCATTTAACATCATCTATAGTATTCAATTATTGAAAATCCATTGCATAGGGGTTTTGTAAATATGAAAATATGAGGCAGAAAAGAGAGGGTCAGTCAATCTCATTGCATAAGCTGAGATGCATTGTAGGATTTTGTGTCATGCCATGCTCTAGTGCCTTCAGATAGGAAAGGCTTCAACCTTTCTGCCATATAAT
>NW_011889530.1:40212-43832 GCF_000151845.1 Pteropus vampyrus | reverse complement strand
ACCATCAGGGAAATGCAAATCACATTAGTATATCATTTTATTCCTAATTGAATGACTATTATCAAAAAGAAAGACAAGCGTTGGCATGGATGTGGAGAAAAGGGAACCCATGTGCACTGTTGGTGGGGATAAATATTGGTACAGACATTACAAGAAACGATAAGGAGGTTCCTTAAAAACTTAAAAATTACTAAGTAAAAGAGAACTGCCATAAATATATGCTGTATCTTGTCAAATGCTTTTTCTACATCTACTGCTATGATCGTATGATTTGATTCTTTATTTTGTTTTTGTGGTGTATTACATTGATTAATTTGTGCATGTTGAACCACCTTTGAACCCCTGGAATGAAGCCTACTTGATTGTGTTGTATAATCTTTTTAATGTACAGTTGTATTCAATTTTCAGTATTTTGTTTAGGATTTTTGCATTTGTATCAATCAGAAAAATTAGTTGATAGTTTTCTTTTTGAGTGTTATCCTTACCAGATTTTAGTATTAGGGAAATATTGGCCTTATAGAATGAGTTAGATTTTACCAATGAAGCCATCTCGTCCTGGACTTTTATTTATTAGGAGATTTTTGATGACTGTTTCAATTTTCTCACTGTTGATTGGTCTATTTAGACTTTTTAGTTCTTCATGATTCAGTCTAGGAAGGTCATCGATTTCTAAGAACTTATCCATTTCTTCTAGGTTATTGAATTTGGTGGCATAGAGTCTTTCATTGTATTCTCATATGATCCTTTGTATTTCTGTGGTATCTGTCATAAATTCTTACAAAAATGCACATACAAGGAAAGTACCTTAAAAGCATAAAGGCCATGGATGACAACTCCTCAGCTAGTATCATGCTTAATTGTGAAAAACTAAAAGCTTTTCCTGTAAGATCAGGAACAAAAAAAGAATACCTCCTTTCACTACTGTTATTCAAGATAATATTGGAAGTCCTAGCCAGACCAATGAGGCAAAAGAAAGAAATAAAAGTCATACACATTGGAAATGAACAAGTCAATTTGTCACTTTTTGCAGACAATATGATTTTTTTAAATGTAGAAAACCCTGAAGACGCCACCAAAAAGTATTAGAAACAATAAACAAACACAGTGAAGTTGCAGGATACAAAATCAATGTACAAAGATCCATTGCATTGCTATACACTAACGATGATATTTCAGAAAAAATTATTAAATATATCAATTATTTTTGCAGTTGCAACCAAAAGAATACACTACCTAGGAATAAACCCAACAAAAGATGTTAAGGACTTATATTTTGAATCTATAAGACATTATTAAAATAAATTGAGGATGTGGTACATATATACAATAGAATTTTACTCATCCATAAGAAAAGATGAAATACTGCCATTTGCAACAACATGGATAGATCTTGACAGTACCATGCTAAGTGAAATAAGTCAGACAGAAAATGTTGAGAACTATATGATTTCACTCATATGTGAGATGTAGAACCGAAAGCAACAAATGAACAAAACAAGCAAACGAAAACTCGTGGACACAGACAGCAGTTTAGTGGTTACCAAAAGAAAAAAGGGGATGAGAGGAGGTAGATAAGGATAAAGGGGGTCAAATATATGGTGATGGAAGGAGCTTTGACTTTCGGTGGTGAACACACAATGCAATATACAGATGATGTACTAAAGAATAGTATACTTGAAACCTATATAATGTTATTAATCAGTATTACCCAAATTAATTTAATAAAAGAAACAAAAAATTAAAGAAAACCCAAAGAAATGGAAGATATTCCATGTTCATTGATTAGAAGAATGAACATAGTTAAAATTATTTTAACCTTGCCATATTACCCAAAGGAGTATACAGATTTAATGCAATCTGCATCAAAATCTCAATGATCTTTTTTGTATGTTTACTCTATATTTTAATTATATCTATCAGGGTGACATTGGTTAATAAGATTATATAGATTTCAAGTGTATAATTTAATAATACGTCATATATATATTGTATCGTGTGTTCACCACCCAAAGTTAAATTTCCTTTCATTATCAAACATTTGACTCTCTTTATTCTTATCTACCTCTCCTCTCCCCCTTTCTGCTGGTAACCACTAAACTGTTTTCAGTGTCCACGATCTCTGTTTGTCTTGTTCGTTTGTTCCTTTCAGTTTTATATTCCACATATAAGTGAAATCATATCGTTCTCTTTTTCTGTCTGGCTCATTTTGCTTAGCATGATAATACCAATGGTATTTTTTAAAGAAATAGAACAAACAATCTTCAGATTTGTATGAAATCATGAAAGGCCCCGAATAGCCAAAGCAATCCTGAGAAAAAAGAACATGGATGGATCTTGATATTATCATGCTAAGCAAAATAAGTTTGACAGAAAAAATTGAGAACTTTATGATTTCACTCATACATGGGATATAAAACTAAAGCAACAGATGAAAAATACAAACAAACAAAAATTCATAGACAGAGACACCAGTATAATGGTTACCAGAGGTGAAGGAGGGAGTGGCGAGGTAGATAAGGGTAAAGGGGATCAACTTTATGGTGATGGAAGATTTGACTTTAGGTGGTGAACACAAAATGCAATATAGATGATGTATTATTGAACTGTATGCTTAAAAGATATAATTTTAATAACCAATGTCATCCATATCAATTTAATTAAAAATGTAAAATAAAAAAATAGAACTAAGATATGTCCAGCAATGCCATTTTTGTGTATATCTGTGAAGAAAATGAAATCAGTATCTCAAAGAGGTATCTGCTCTTCCATGTTCATTGCAGTATTATTCACAATAGGAAAGATTTGGAACCAACTAGAGTATCTGTTGACAGAAGACTAGATAAAGCAAATGTTATCTCTATCTATCATCTATCTATCTATCTATCATCTATCTATCTATCTATCATCTATCTATCATCCATCCATCCATTGATCAATCAATCTATCATCTATCATCTATAAATCAATCAATTATATATCACCTATCTATCATCTATATATCTATTTATCATCTATCTACATATACACACAATGGAATATTATTCAGCCATAAAAAGAAGGAAACTGCCATTTGAGATCATATAGATAAACCTGGAGGATATTATGTTTACAGAAATAAGTCAGTCACAGAAAGACTAGTATGATCTCACTTATATGTGGAATCCAAGAAAATCTAACTCATAGAATCAGAGAGTAGAGCTATGGTTGTAAGGGGCTGGGGTGAAGGAAATGGGAAGCTGTTGGTTAGAGCACTAACTTTCAGTTATAAGATGAATAACTTCTGGAGATCTAAAGTACAACATGGGGACTATAGTTAATAACACTGTATTGTACACTTGAAATCTGTTAAGAGAGTAGATCTTAGGAGTTACCACATACACACGAACACACACAGTTGCACAAACACACAGAGTAACTATATGAAGTGATGGATGTAATATTAATTTGACTGTGGTAATCTTTTCACAGTGTATATGTGTATTAAATCATCACATTGTACAATAAAAGACCTTCATGTTTTACTATGTATATATATATACACATATAATTTTAGTTTATCAATCATACTTTAATAGAGCTTGGAAAAAGTAAAACAATGAAGTAGTATTATCACACCATGA
>NW_011889530.1:38239-40162 GCF_000151845.1 Pteropus vampyrus | reverse complement strand
AGTATAATGGTTACCAGAGGTGAAGGAGGGAGTGGCGAGGTAGATAAGGGTAAAGGGGATCAACTTTATGGTGATGGAAGATTTGACTTTAGGTGGTGAACACAAAATGCAATATAGGTGATGTATTATTGAACTGTATGCTTAAAACACATAATTTTAATAACCAATGTCATCCATATCAATTTAATTAAAAATGTAAAATTAAAAAATAGAACTAAGATATGTCCAGCAATGCCATTTCTGTGTATATCTGTGAAGAAAATGAAATCAGTATCTCAAAGAGGTATCTGCTCTTCCATGTTCATTGCAGTATTATTCACAATAGGAAAGATTTGGAAACAACTAGAGTATCTGTTGACAGAAGACTAGATAAAGCAAATGTTATCTCTATCTATCTATCTATCTATCTATCTATCTATCTATCTATCTATCTATCTATCTATCATCCATCCATCCATCAATCTATCTATCATCTATAAATCAATCCATCAATTATATATCACCAATCTATCATCTATTTATCTATTTATCATCTATCTACATATACACACAATGGAATATTATTCAGTCATAAAAAGAAAGAAACTGCCATTTGAGATCATATAGATAAACCTGGAGGTTATTATGTTTACAGAAATAAGTCAGTCACAGAAAGACTAGTATGATCTCACTTATATGTGGAATCCAAGAAAGTCTAACTCATAGAATCAGAGAGCAGAGCTATGGTTGTAAGGGGCTGGGGTGAAGGAAATGGGAAGCTGTTGGTTAGAGCACTAACTTTCAGTTATAAGATGAATAACTTCTGGAGATCTAAGGTACAACATGGGGACTATAGTTAATAACACTGTATTGCATACTTGAAATCTGTTAAGAGAGTAGATCTTAGGAGTTACCACATACACACAAACACACACAGTTGCACAAACACACAGAGTAACTATATGAAGTGATGGATGTCATATTAACTTGACTGTGGTAATCTTTTCACAGTGTATATATGTATTAAATCATCACATCGTACAATAAAAGACCTTTATGTTTTACTATGTATATATATACACATATAATTTTAGTTTATCAATCATACTTTAATAAAGCTTGGATAAAGTAAAACAATGAAGTAGTATTATCACACCATGACAAAATAGAGTCCAAAAAAAAGCAGAGCAGTACCACACGCCAGACATTTTACTAATATTGTATGAGATTGATAAAAATAACCCTAAATGACATAAAAAATTTCAAGTGTTTCTTAAATTTCATTATTGTTTAATCATGGACAGATTCTCTGCACACTAGTGCCATCTTTATGGTCGTTGATGCTGTATTATTATGTTCACTTAACTAAACCACATATAACAAAATTCGAAGTACATTAAGGCCAAAATAGAAATTACACAATAAATGATTTTAAAGAACAACCCTTATATTTGAGCACTTATTTCTATGAAGGAGGAAAGACAAAACCAAAGAGTGATAAAACTCATAAAGATAACTATCACATAATAATATTTTCTGATTATGAAATTCAACTGAATTTAGAATCTAAATTACACAGTCCTGCCTTGTACATGGTATTTAAGATATTTTAAATAAAGGGACTATCTAGCATTGCATTTGAATAAAATAAGGTATATTTAGTTACTTCTTAATTCCTTTAAATTAAAATTATTTTTCTTAAAGAGTGAAAGTTAATTCTTATTTTATATTTTCCTGTGATCATGGATTTGTTATCTCTAATTTTCTTGTTTCCCTGATACTCTTCAGTCAAGTTTCTCCAAAATAAATGTGTACAAAAAGAGGTAAATAACATAGAAATAAATAAGAGAACAATTCTAAGAAGAAAGAATTTGTCATACTAAGAAATACTGCTTAAGGTACTGGGATGTATGACCTCACAAGTCAATTGCTTGAATCCAAAAT
>NW_011889530.1:33959-36540 GCF_000151845.1 Pteropus vampyrus | reverse complement strand
TTTAGAATAATTTTTTAGAACATTCAAACTGAGGGAAATTCTTCAGGTTCAATAACTTATCACAATGAGTCACAGATTGGGACAGTTTATACTTATAATGACAGTTTCATTAGAGCGAATTAGAACTAGTGAAAAGAAGAACACATAGGGCAAGATTTGAAAGGTCTTATATGTCAATCTTCTTGTTGTCCATTCCTTGTCCATTCCTAAATCTTGTACAGCCTCCTGGCCACACTGTGAGACAGTACTCAGAGTATTGCCCATCAGGTAGCTTGCCTAAGCTTCAGTGTCCAGAGATTTTGAGGCTGTGTGAATAGGTGTGATTAAATGATCGCCCATTTGATTGAACACAGTTTGTAGCCTCTCTCCCAAAAGTTTGCGCTGGTATCAGTTTGTCCAAGGATTCAACACTTTTTTATGTGTTTGGTCTTTTTGGCATGGCCAGTTCCCAGTTGAGTCAGCTCATTAGCACAGAATATCAGGTATAGTCCATGGAGCACATCATAAATGATCAGTCACTCATATCACTAAATTGCAAGGACTTAAAGTTACTTTTCAGGACCCAGGACAAAGCCGATATCTCTCTTTAGGTGAGGCCAAATTTCTTACTACATATCTGCCCTTCCACAGGCATAGATTCCAGATCATTGCCTGGTAAACATAATGCATGCCAATCACTGTTTGAGTCTGCTTCGCAAGGAGTAATAAAATTATTTTGAGAAGATTTTAAAGACAGTTTCAAGGTGGTTCTTTGAACTATCAACAATGTTCCATAAATTACAAACCCAATACTGGGCTCAATGATAGGAAAATTCAATGGGAAGAGATGAAGTATAGAAATTTAGAGACTGTCTGAAGGTCCTCAAAGAAAATGTTGATGAACTTAGAAATCTAGACTGAGAGATGTTTGATGAAAGGAAGTGCAGAATTTGAAATAATAAGATCAAATCTACTTGAGAATTATACTTAAAAATGTTTATTTTAACATATTAAACCCAGGGGGTATAAATAAATAAGTCTTAAGAATGATAATTTATTTGGACTCTGCCAACATCTTCAAATTTCTAGAGGTCCTATGGTCCAATCATAAGCACGTGCCTGCCCCTGATTTTGGGTACAAGTTTGATCCGAGTCCTCTGATTTCTCTGTTCATTAGGTTTTGGAGGCATTGAGCTCAGGGACAATCAGTGTTTAACAGTAAGGATGCTCCTGGTCTTCTGGAAAGAGCAGGTTCCTGATGAACTGAGGAATATTCCAAGGCTTGTTCATTATAATAAAGAGATACACAGATAGGAGACACCAAATGGTAGAAAGACCTTTCACTGCAGGCTAGCAGACACGCTATTAACTTTCTTCTTGTTTCCACTGTCAAAATCCACTAGCATGCAGCTGCTCAGATTCTCAGAAATTGAAATTTAATCTTTTCTAGGTCACTAGCTTCCCCAACCTCCATAGAATCTTGTCATTGTAGTTTCATTTCTCCTTTACCCCATATCCAAGCAATTAAATTATCTGAACAACACTGTCTTAGTTATATAATTTGCTTTCACTATTCTTCAAAAACAGCTCATATAAACATTTTGCTCTTGCAAGAGTGTTGTAAATGACTTCCAAATATTCCCTGTGTCTCCCTTTTCATAGAAGCCAGATCGATTTTTTAGGTGTCATCAGAACTTGTGACTTCTGTACCTAAAAACTTCCAGTCATTTTGTGTTACTTCTAAACTAAAATCTGAACTCTTTGCCAAGGTCTATAAAACTTTTCATCATTTAGTCTCTTTTTTTTCCAACTCCCTCACTGGGCCCTGGACCAGTATGTCTGCATCATCTGGGAGCTTATATGCAAATGTTCAGCTCCTACTCCAGATCTGATGAAGAGGCACCTCTGCATCTGGAACTTATGTAGCTTTAGTTTAAAAGACATCCAGGGTCTTTCACCAAACACCAAAATTAATTGAAAATGGAATAAGAACCTGAATATAAGACTTGAAACTATAAAATGAATTGAAGAAAACATATAAACAAAACTCAAGGACCTAGAACTTAAAGAGGATTTTATGAATTTGACCTCAAAGGCAAGGGAAGTAGAAACTAAAATTAATGAATGGGCCTACATCAAACTACAAAGCTTCTGCTCAGAAAAAGAAATGATCAACAAGGTACATGAAAAACCATCTGAATGGGAAAATATTTTTGGAAGCAACATTGCTGATGAGAGCCTAATATCAAAAATATACAAAGAACTCATACAACTCAATAACAACAAAAAACAAATGATCTAATCAAAAAATTGGCTGAGGACTTGAACAGACACTTCTCCCTAGAGGACATACAAATGGCCAACAAAGATTTGAAAAGATGCTCAGCATTGCCAGCTATTAGAGAAATGCAAATCAAAACCACAATGAGATGACATCTCACACCTGTCAGATAGCTATCATCAACAGGACAAGTAATTATAAATGCTGAGATGATGCAGAGAAAAAGGAACTGTCTTACACTGCTGGTGGGACCGCAAATTGGTACAGCCACTGTGGAAAACAGTATGGAGATTCTTCAAAAACCTAAGAATTGATCTACCA
>NW_011889530.1:29847-33909 GCF_000151845.1 Pteropus vampyrus | reverse complement strand
TAAAATTAATGAATGGGCCTACATCAAACTACAAAGCTTCTGCTCAGAAAAAGAAATGATCAACAAGGTACATGAAAAACCATCTGAATGGGAAAATATTTTTGGAAGCAACATTGCTGATGAGAGCCTAATATCAAAAATATACAAAGAACTCATACAACTCAATAACAACAAAAAACAAATGATCTAATCAAAAAATTGGCTGAGGACTTGAACAGACACTTCTCCCGAGAGGACATACAAATGGCCAACAAAGATTTGAAAAGATGCTCAGCATTGCCAGCTATTAGAGAAATGCAAATCAAAACCACAATGAGATGACATCTCACACCTGTCAGATAGCTATCATCAACAGGACAAGTAATTATAAATGCTGAGATGATGCAGAGAAAAAGGAACTGTCTTACACTGCTGGTGGGACCGCAAATTGGTACAGCCACTGTGGAAAACAGTATGGAGATTCTTCAAAAACCTAAGAATTGATCTACCATATCATCCAGCAATCCTTCTACTGGGTATTTACCCCAAAGACTTGAAAACCCATATCTGGAAAGATATTTGCACACTGATGTTTATAGCAGCGTTATTTACAGTGACCAGGACATGGAAGCAACTGAAGTGTCCTACGATAGACGATTGGCTAAAGAAGCTGTGGTACATCTATACAATGGAATATTGCTCAGCTATAAGAAGAGATGAAACACTGCCATTTGCGACAACACGGATGGATCTCGAGATAATCATGCTAAGCGAAATAAGCCAGAAGAAAAAGTTGAAAATCACGTGACCTCACTTATATGTGGGGTATACACCTAAAAGCAACAAGTGAACAGGACAAACAAAGAGAGACTCATGGACATGGACTATAGTCTAGTGGTTACTAGACCTTAGGGGATGGGAGAGGAGGGAGGTGGTAGACAGGGTAAAGGGGGTCAATATGGGGTGTAGGGAGAGGGTGAAGTTGGTAAAGGGAATCAAATATGGTAGCTGAAGTAAAATGGACTTTGGGTGGTAGACACAGTAGAATATACAGATGCCAAAATATAATGTACACCTGAAAATTATGTAATTGTATTAACCAAATTACGCCTATAAACTTAATTTAAAAAAATATATCAAAAAAGTGTTTTGCAATAATAGTATATGGTAGTTTAAATTATTATCTTAATTTTGAAGGTGAGAAAACTACCCAGGTGTATTTACATTGTTCTATTTGCATTTTTCCTCAAATCATAGTGTGAACTTCCAAGATAATGAATCTGAATTACCTTCAGTAGGTGAAGTAAGGGAAATGCAATCCCATGTCCTTCCTTCTCTCCAACCTTTCCATGGCTGACATCTGTTTTATCTCTACCACTGTCCCAAAGGTGATCGTGGACATCCAAACTCACAACAGAGTAATCGCCTATGGAGGCTGCCTGACTCAGATGTCTTTTTTGATCCTTTTTGGATGTACGGATAGTATGCTTCGGACTGCAAAGGGCTATGACCGCTTTGTGGCCATCTGCCACCTTCTGCACTAATCAGTCATCATGAACACATGCCTCTGCTGCTTCTTCGTTTTAGTCAGTCTTTTGGACTCCCAGCTGCTCAATTTGATAATGTTACAACTTACCTACTTCAAAATGTAAAAATTCTAATTTCTTCTGTTACCCTTCTCAATTCCTTCGTCTTGTCTGCTTTGACACTTTCACCAATAACATAGTCATGTATTTTGTTGGCTTTACCTTTGGTTTTCTCCCTATCTCAGTAATCTTTGTATCTTACTATAAAATTGTTTCTGAGAGATCCATCAACAGATGAGAAGTACAGAACCTTCTCCACCTGAGGCTCTCGCCTGTCTGTTGTTTGCTTATTCTATGGAACAGGCATCGGAGTTTACCTTGGATCGGCATTGTTGCCTTCCCCCAGGAATGATGTGGTGGCCTCAGTCATGTACATTATAGTCACCTCCATGCTGAACCCCTTCATTTATAGCCTGAGGGACATGGACATTAAGAGTGCACTAGGGAAGTTCACAGCAAAACAGTGTGGTTTTCATATCCATGTAAATCTTCTGTTGTGTGGTTGGAAAACCCAGCAAACCCAAGCATGTAAACTGAAATCTGTATCCTTGGTCACATTCTGTTTTAGGCTCATGGTTTTCATTCCTCTCCATGTTTCTCATATGAATGTAACTTCTTTTTATTTACCTTGCACTGAATTGAGAGAGCATCCTGGGATCCTTGTACATCATAATGAATGCATGAGTGGTTCTCCTCAACCACTCTGGTATGCAGGTGAAATGCACGACTCTCTTGTTATTTACTAAAACTCTACATTTTTTCGCACAGTTTCCACATGTTCCATGTAAATTTTGCATCTGTCAAATCTATTTATTCAGGTAATTTTTGAGGATGCAGATAATATCTGTGGATTTTATGGGAATCCCTTGGGGAGTTTTATAAATACTGATGACTGGGTCTATTGGAAGAGATGATGATGAAGGTGTGACTTCCAGTTAACCCAAGAGCTGGACCTGGGGAATCAGAGTCTGTTTGTTCCCCTGTCCTTAGAATGTTCATTCCATTTACCTACCCTCAGCTAGAACCTGGACCAAAGGTAGAGCCTTGAGCTTGTAATGCGTTGTTGAGACCATCTGGTGTTATACATGACGGAACTCAGTTAAGGCATATATTATATATAAATTTTTAAGATTTGGTGGGCAGATGTGTAGATCTTCTTGTTTGTGGCCGCCCAAGACAAGCCTTGTATGTAAATTTTTTAGCTTATGAAAACTGCCACCTAGCAATCTGGAGTGATCTGCTTCTCTTTTTGGTCTCTCTTTAGGCCTCCGTGCATGGGGACTAGTTTAAAATTTCACCCTGGAAGCTCGAGTGATTGCAAACCAACATGGTCTCCTTTGTTAAATATTGACCATATCTGCAAGAGTTTATTTCTAGGCTTTGATTCTGTGCCATTGGTCTCTGTGTCTATATTGAATCCAGTCCTATGTCCTATTGTGGCTGATACTGGTGGTCCCTACTCCTCTTCCTTTTGTTTAGCTGTGTGTTTATGTCTAAGCTTTGCCGTCCTCTGGGTTGAGTGAAGCAGACACAGGTCCTTCCTGTGCCCCCACTAAAAAGCTGGGGAATCTGCTTGCAAACTCTACTTTCCCTTTCCCATGAGAGTAACACCTTTCTGTAGCTGTGGAATTTACTCCTGGTGCTACATAGTGCTGGCCTGGGTGGTGGGATGAGGTGTGAAGCTGCTTTTCTTTTCCATTGTGTGGTGATTCTCAGGTGTTTTGTTCCATGGAATTGCTGAAGCTTCCTAAGTGGGCTGCTGATTTCTCCCAAGGCTGTTTTTGATCACGAGTAGCCAACTAATTGTTGCTCTTTGAGGGGAAACAGAACTGGGATCTACTACTGCACCATCTTGTCACACTTCTTTCATATCAGTTAATAACAATCTAGTTGCTAAATTCCTCATTCAGAGTCCTCTGAGCCAGGAGGACTGTGTGGCTAGGATGTAGCAGGTTGCAAAGTATTGTCATTCCCACATGAACTCAGTTTATCGAATGAAAACATGGAAAACTGAAAAGAGCCTCAAGCACAATTTTTAAAACTTTAGGAATGGTGAACACAAAGTAAGTAAAAATAAAACATCCTGGAAAAGGATGAGGTCTTCTTAATGAGCAGAAATCAGAAGCCACTGGGGACATTTGTTGAATTTGGGCACAGAATGGTTGCAGATGGGTGTGATATCAAAGAAGGGACTCTGGTGATGGAAGAGAAACCATGCCGGCTTTTTCTGACTGTGTGTCCTGAAGGACCATGCTGGCCTCTGCAGAAACATCAAATCAGAGGCAATTTCTACTCATATGTTGGTTTATCTGCAGAGAAATTTTGCTGAGTGCATCGTGGTGTGATGGGTTGTGGACTATTTTGAGAAGCAGAGAGACATCTTTCCAGTCCTGTGGTGCTTAGAGGCAATGTCCTGAGAGAGGGGAAGGGCTGTGTGGTGGGCAAATTTCAATATGCGCCCAGTCACCTCCACCTCCTGTATCTGGACCCATCCTAT
>NW_011889530.1:28716-29122 GCF_000151845.1 Pteropus vampyrus | reverse complement strand
TTTCTAATTTATATGATAATAAATGGATTTGCAGATGTCAAACTCAAAAAGTCATAAATTGAAGAGAAAAGAGATCTACATTTTACGTTAATATCCTTGAAACTGGACGTCAGAAGTGAAGTGTACAGCTGAGCTTTCCCCTGAGAGAAAAACCCAGACCTTTCTAAGCACATTCACTTTTCTCTTTTGCCTCTTCTGTTAATGTTAGGAAGTCCTCTGAGATTGGGAGAACATGAGCCAATTTGGGTAATTAAGAGCTCTGTGCATTGATCTCTCAAGGCCACTCAGGAGTAAATAATTATCCAGTGCCTCCAGTCCTTCAGGCTGCCAGTCCCAGTTAAGCTCATATCTGTCTTTTTCTCCCAGAGTTGTCACCTGCATCAGGAGATCCATGCCTGAGTGTCTT
>NW_011889530.1:28231-28666 GCF_000151845.1 Pteropus vampyrus | reverse complement strand
TCCCAGAGTTGTCACCTGCATCAGGAGATCCATGCCTGAGTGTCTTCCTCCCAATCCTGAGGACAGGGCCTCCTCAGCCCTCATCATTCACCAGGAAGAAGAAGGCAGTGAATCTAAAGTCCCAGGTCATGGCCCTGCAAAGACACAACACAGAACAGTAAGTGCCAAGGGAGATGGTGGTTGGAGGAGGTATTATGAAGAAAATTGTTTTCTTACTATACAGACAGTAGGACAAATGAGACGGTCAGACAGGGGAGCATCAGTATGCAAAGTTTCAGCTCAGAGGCCTATAAAGTTTATGTTTCCTTTTTTTCTGTTGGGGATTTCAGAATTCTCTTTTAGATTTCTGCTCTTTGTCACTTCCATTCCTAGCTTCCAAAGTCATTGACCATACCTGAGCAGGAGATGGATCCCAAAATGATCACAAACGCTGTG
>NW_011889530.1:25733-28181 GCF_000151845.1 Pteropus vampyrus | reverse complement strand
TTGTGATCATGATGGGGATAAGGAGAGTAACCACAATATCACAAAACTTTATTGAGGTTTTACTTGTCTCAGGCTCAGAGATATGTAGTATGTAGCCTTAATTTTAAATTTGCCTTATACCCCAAAGTTGAGGTACACACATTATTGTTATTTTACAATTGAGGAAAGGGAACAGTATTCTTATTTAAGTTAAACCAGGTCCTTGAGAAAAAAGAGTGAAGTCAGGGGTGCATCTGAGCAGTGATATCTATTTGCAGGGTTAGGGTACAGGACAATGTCTTTCCATACGATTTAGGTTCGTGTGGCTATCGAGCCCTTGATATGTGGCTACTTCAAGTGAGATGTGGTGTCAGCATAAAATATTAGATTTTTGAAGATGTACAAGACAAGAATGCAAAGAATCTCAATTTTGTGTGAAATTATAATATTCTTGGTATAATGAGTTAAGTAAAATGTTAAAATTGAAAGGAATCAACAAACCACAAACCTACTCAAACTTCCCTTTCCATGTCACTGAAGGAAGAATGCCTGCAGGAAAGTGATTGAATCTTGTTTCTTTCTTTCTTCCTTTATTTTCCATAGCAGCTTTTATTTGCATAGCCAAAAATGGAAAACAAACCAAATGTCCTACAACAGGTGAAAAGTTAAACACAATTTGGTACATCCATACCATGGAATACTAGTAAGCAATAAAAAGGAAGAAACCATTGATACACCCAATAACTTGGCTGGATCTTAAGAACATTATGCTGAATGTCAGTTACTTTTCTGGTTTTGACAATGCTGAGTCTCATTGAAGCCCTAGAACTTACACTATGCGTGGCACAGAGCAGGCAGTCAAAACGAAGCAGAACGAACAAAAATACACATATAAACTCTGTTAAACATTGATTACTGTTCATTAGTTTACAGGGACACAGCATTGTCCATATGGCTGGCATACACTGGGGGCTTTCATGCCTGAGCTTTCATCTTTTCTCGGGATTTTCATGTGGCTAAAGACATAAGTGAGATTCTGTCATTTCCTTCTAAGCACTCTTCCCAGAGTGACTACTTGAATCACTTGATGGATTGTGCGAACCTCTGATTTGTAGCGAAGCTGGATCAAAGTTAGAGATAACCTGGGGCCCTTACAGTTGGTATCTGAAGTGAGGGAGAAAGTGTTCTCGTGGATCTGAGCCCTTAACCTGTGGATTCTGACACTCCACGTATATCGTGTCGGAATTGATTTAAATCATAGGACACTCAACCCGTATCAGGGATAACTGCTTGATATGGGGGATCCCAGCCCTCACATTTGATGACCAGAAGTGTCAGAAGTGAAGTGTTCTATGTTAAGTAAATGAGATATGAAGGAGGTAAGAAATTGGATAGGTTTTTCCATACAGGGCCGAAGACTTTTTTTATTTTTCTACTTTTTATTTTTTTAATTTAATTTTATTAGTTTTAAGTATACAGTACATTGGTTAGGCGTTTATATAATTTGTAAAATGATTCCCCTAATTGCTCCTTCTCTCCTCTGGCTCTCTACCTAGCCGAAATATTAATGCTAACTGCTTTTCATATGTTGTGCTCCCCATCCCCGTGACCATCTATTAACTACTAATTTGTATTTCTTTAACTCTTCACTCCATTCTCCCAGCTGTACAGCCCCCCTCCCCTCTGTCTGTCACCAGATCATCCTCTATATTTGCTAGTCTGTTTTGATTAATTTCTTCTTTTTGTTCCTTAGATTCTGCATATAAGTGAAATCATATGGTATTTATCTTTCTCTGTCTAACATTTCACTCAGCATAATAACCTCTAGGTCCATTCATGTCATTGAGAATGGTAGGATTTCCTTTTTTTTAATCACTGAGTGATATTTCATTGTATATATGAACCATAACTTCTTTATCCAATCATTTCTGAATGGGCATTTAGGTCGCTTCCATATCTTGGCTATTGTAAATTGTGCTGTAGGGCCAAAGTTTTAATTTAATTATAATTTAGTCCGAGTGTCCGTGGCCTTTCATGGATTTTTGAGGGCAATGGGTACAATTGCAAAAGAGAATTTAGACAGAGCAGTAGTCCCCCAAAATAAGGGCGAGGCATAGATGTCTTTTATTTTTATATTTGAGATCCCCCGTAAGATATAGAGGGTACCTAGTTAAAATTTAGTGGGACCATATATATTATTGTAATTTGAGACACAATATTGGTAGAGGACATGAGATTTTGCCAATTGCTGCGTCAGATGATATTAAATCTGATTCCGAACCTATGTTGAAGAGATGCAAAAGGCAATTAGTGCCCATTTGTTTTTCTTCTTCTATAAATTTAGTATGCTCTAGAGTTCTAACTGGGTCTAACTTATACATCTGTTTCATTTTTATTTTTCTTTCCTTACCAGGTTTCCACTCCATTTCTCCCTTCCTTCCTTCCTTCCTTCCTTCCTTCCTTCCTTCC
>NW_011889530.1:22130-25621 GCF_000151845.1 Pteropus vampyrus | reverse complement strand
TTCTTTCTTTCTTGTTCTTTCTTTCCTCCCTTATTTAATCATGGGATACATTTCAAGGGCAGTTCTCTCTATTCTGGTCATATTTAACATTTCTCTTGCCAGAGAACCTTAAATCAGTATCTTCAGGTTGAGGGACTTCCTCCATGATGATGGTTCCTTTGTAAGGTTCATGTACTGTGTGCATAAATCAGTTTGGAATTAAGCCTTTTGCTTTGCCACAGAATGCCATGGTGCCATCCTAATACCCTGAGGATCCAAATCTTTGTCAAGACAAAGGTATGGATAATAGCAGCAGCAGACATATTTAAAGGTTCTGAAAGCTCTCTGTGCTTAGGAGTGCAAACCTCAGCATGACCCATAATAGCTGCATTTCTTTCTCTCCTCTCCTCTCCTCCCTTCTCCCAACTCCTCCCTTCTCTTTCCTTTGCTCTCTCTCTTGTCCTTCTTCTCTCTCTCTCTCTCTCTCTCTCTCTCTCTCTCTCTCTCTCTCTCTCTCTCTCCCCAATTCCTTTTAATGACTACTGTTTTGTGAAAATGACCCCAATGGACATATACTGCACACAGGGTAAACTCTTTCCCTTGAGCACCATAGGGGCCAGTGCATGGTTGAAACACACACCGATCAGGGTAAGAATCCTTCCCCTGACCCTAATGTCACTCATATCTTCATCCTAAGACACAGATAGGTCTGGGACATGACAGAAGACCCAGGGCCACATTAAGGAAAGATCCAACTCCATAGTTTTGTCTCTATTAGGTAAGTAATATAGAAACTTCTAAGTGAGGTCAGTAAGATCTCTAAGAAAGGATTAGAAAGACTCAATAAATGCAGCACGATGCAGCACTGTCCAAAGTGCAAGCTTGCCATCACACAGCAGAGCCGGAGCAAGAAAAGACACTGTTGATGCTTGTGGTCCTTGTCTCCACATCCCACTCACCACAAAAAAAGTGCAATGAATGTTCTGCAGGAATAGGATGAGCTCTCACCTAAA
This sequence comes from Pteropus vampyrus, assembly GCF_000151845.1. Classification (NCBI taxonomy): domain Eukaryota; kingdom Metazoa; phylum Chordata; class Mammalia; order Chiroptera; family Pteropodidae; genus Pteropus; species Pteropus vampyrus. The sequence continues at coordinate 24,629 of NW_011889530.1, read as the reverse complement.
AATTGGCTTAGATATTGAGGCTGAAAATGCTACACATTCAAGAGGGTATAAAAAGTTTTATTCTTCATATGGGTATCTCCCTTTCTGGAGGAAGCCTAGAAGCCTATCTAAGCTGGTCTGCAATGACATGAGAGGTCAAGGAAAGTGGCTGTTTTTTTTTTTTAATTGTGGTTATGGTGTGAGTTCAGAGTGAGAGTTTCTACATATGTGAGGTTTGAACTCTCTCGCTGTCGCCAAAGGAGGAAAGAGTCAGCCTTACTAAAAATTGAGATATCATTAACACATAAGATATAAGTTTCAGGTATACAACATAATGATTCAATATTTGTATATATTACAAAGAATTACAACACAAGTCTAGTTAAGATTGGTCACTGAGCATAGTTACAACTTTTTTATTGTAATGAGAACTTTTAGAATCTACTCTCTTAGGCACTTTCAAATACAAAATATAATATTATTAATTATAGTCAACATGCTGTACATTACATACCCATGACTTTTTTATTTTATAACTGGAGGATCAAGCTTTCTTATCAAGTAGTCGAGTTGCTGGCAGAAGGGGAAGAGGAAGAGGAGCGGTTTAAATTGGCAGTGGCCAGATATCACACACACACACAAACACACACACACACACACACACAAATGGAATCAGACACTTTATTACATAGCTCTTATAGTATGTTTATAAATTGTCCAAATTGAGAGAGTTATTTGCACTGCACTTGGATAAAATAAAATACATTTGATTGCTTATTAGTGTCCTTTGATAAAAGAAACTAATAAAGAACTTTTTTTTCTTAAGGAAGGAAGATAGTTCTCACTGCTTTCCTTCACAGGAGGGGACTGATAGGTTACTATGTTTATGGATTTTTAAATCTATAAATAACATTCTCCTCTAATTTCTCTAGCTCACCTTTTCCAAAGGGATGCATGTAGTAACAGATTAATGCAAATCCAGTTGAAAAGAGTTCTCAGAATAATGTTTGTCATAACCGAGAAATACTACAAAAAAAGTATGGTCTTCGATTGTGAATATTTTATTTATGAATTACTTAAATCCAAAATATAGACTCACTGATGGATACTTGTATACTTGTTTCCTTTACAACAATCCTCCTTTATTTTCCAAAAGGTGTCTGTGCTCTGTGGAACCACAGAACATAACAGGTGTCTTGAAATTTCTCCTCCTGGGACTCTCAGATGATCCAGAACTGCAGCCTCTAATTTTTGGGCTCTTCCTGTCCATGTACCTGCTCACCATGCTGGGGAATCTGCTCATCATCCTGGCTGTCAGCTCTGACTCCCACCTCCACACCCCCATGTACTTCTTCCTCTCCATCCTGTCCATGGCTGACATTGGTTTTACATCTACCACCATCCCCAAGATGATTTTAGACATCCAGACTCACAGTGGAGACATCTCCTATGCCGGCTGCCTGATTCAATTGTCTTTTTTTAATCTCTTTGGATGTCTGGACAGTACACTCCTCACTGTGATGGCCTATGACCGATTTGTAGCTATTTGTTACCCCCTGCACTACCCGGTCATCATGAACATGCGCTTCTGCAGCCTGCTGGTTCTCATGTCCTTTTTGATCAGCCTTTTGGACTCTCAGATGCACTGCTTGTTGATGTCACAACTTGCCTTTTGCACAAATGTGGAAATTCCTCACTTCTTCTGTGACCCTCCTCAACTCCTCAAGCTGGCCTGTAATGATACCTCCACCAATAACATATTAATCTATATTTTTGTTGCCATCTTTGGTGGAATTCCACTCTCAGGGATCGTTTTCTCTTACTATAAAATTGTTTCCTCCATTCTGAGAGTCCCATCATCAAGTGGGAAGTATAAAGCCTTCGTTACCTGTGGTTCTCATCTGTCAGTTGTTTGCTTATTTTATGGAACAGGCCTTGGGGTGTACCTTAGTTCGACTGTTTCACATTCTCTCAAGACAGGTGCAGTGGCCTCAGTGGTGTATACGACAGTCACCCCCATGCTGAACCCCTTCATCTACAGTCTGAGGAACAGGGACATCAAGAAAGCCCTGCAGAGTCTCCTCAACAGAACAGCCTAGTCTCAATACTCCCTTCCCTCCATACTGTGGTTAGTAGATTAGAAATTTCTGCGAAACCAAACATCTGGGATAGGTAAACATGCCTCTTTTGGCACACAAGTTTTCTATCTCATGGTTTTCATTTCTTTTGATCAATTATATCTGAAAGTTCTTCTTTGATGGGATTAAGGGACTATTCTGTGATCCTATGTATGTCAAAATCGCTGTACAATTGAGTTTAATTACAACTGGAATAGTATGTATTTGTCGCTTGTCACCCAGGCATCCTGTAGAAATTTACATCTCTCTTTTGAATACATGGCTATATATGATTCTCAATCATGTTCACCATTCATGCCTATTTTCCATAAAACTTTGGCTTTGTTCAAATTCAGATTGTGTGAGAGAATTTGTGTCACTGGTCCTCAATCTACGCTTCCTA
>NW_011889530.1:17618-20135 GCF_000151845.1 Pteropus vampyrus | reverse complement strand
CAATGTCACCCCGATAAATTTGATATTAAAAAAGGTTTAAAAATACTAGGATGTCACTCCATCATTAATGTTTATTAAGACTCAGGCCTTGACTATTAGCCCTCTTCTACTCTCTCACCAGCTGTCTCTGTTGGAAGAGAGCTGTCATGTTGTCAGCTGCCCAATGGGAAAGCTCACGTAGCAAGAAGCTGAGGGATGCCTATGGCCAGTTGCACATGAGGAACTGATTCCTGCCAAAGCCACATGAGTGAGCTTGAAATTAGATTTTCTTCTAGTCAAGACGTGAGATGACTACAGTCCTACATTTAGAATGCAGACATCTGTGAAACCCCTGGTAGAATTTTTAAAAATTGTTAATTTGACATGTCAAAATAGATGGTTGTCTGATGTAACAACCTATATAAAACAACATAGAGGAAAAAATTAGAACTTTGGTTTTCATTCAAAATAGCAAAAACATATATTTCTAACACATATAATGCAAAACCGCAAAACAGAACTATAGGGGTAAAAGAAAAAGTTCTCCTAAAACAAAAAAAAAATCTTAAATAAGAACACCGAAACTGTAGCATACTCTTGGTGTAGAAAACACAATTATCCCTACATAGAATAATTCAGTGAATTTACAGACATACAATTACATGCTTTTTTTATTGAAAAAATAATTGTCTGAGTTTCTAAAATTTCTGCAACTTGGACATGGTCATGAAGTGTACAGGTGTGCATCCTCCTGAGAAGAGGAAGTGCCCACAATCTTGAAAGTAGATTTCCTTTCTATTTTCAAGTCCTATTAATAACAGCAAGTCCTCAGAGCTTGGGATAACATGGACCAATTTGGCTAATTGTGAGGTCTGTGCATTGAGCTCTTAAGGCCATGAAGGAATAGATAATTGGATTGTTTCTCCAGCCCCTCAAGTCTTCTGTTTTAGTCCTGTGGGCCTCACATCTGAGTCCTCTTCTCTAGAAATCACTGCATCAGGAGGCCCACGACTAACTTCGCCTCACTGCCAGACCTGGGGATGTTGCCTGAACCTTTATTGCTTGCCAGGCGGATAGGGGGAGTGGATTCTCAATATATATATGATTTTCTGTTGAATGAAACACTTGAAACATATTTGATTTTGTTCATCAATGTCACCCCAATAATTTTTAATAATAAACTAATAAACTAATAAATTCAATCCAAAGATAAAAAATTGTGGAGATTTTTTAAAAAGTGAAAAAAATAATCAGAAAAAGAGAAAGGGATGTAAATTTTACTGTTTGGACTGAGACACATTTTAAGATTTCCACTCATTCTATGGATGAATTACCATGAAAGAACAGGACATGATAGGCTTCTACCTCTCTGCCATGCAATAGAATAAATTGTCATTAAACCTGTGTTGAGATTGTATTTAATTAACAAGCCCACTATTCCAATATGATTTAAAAACCATGACTGAATATTTATTAAAGACAAATCTCTGTTAGGTGCCACACGTGTCCCAGAGATGGGTGTCATTTTCCCTATTTCTATGTAAGCGATACTAGCACAGAGAAGTGGAGAGATTTACACACTCTCTGCATTGAGTGGGTGAGAGCTGTGGACTCAAACAGACATCTCTTAATTCCCATCCCAGGGTTCTGTCCCCTCCACCATGGCACAATCATTATTTCTTTCCCAATTTGTTTTAGTCTCAGATGAGCAAATGGAGGTAGAACCACCAATTCCTTTCCTTGGGATTTGATCATTTCAACTGTGAATTAGCAGAATGGACCAAGTGGTTTGCAGGGACCTTTACTGCATGACTACTGTAGATCACAAGGTTTTCTATGAATAGTAATGAATTTTACAGTCTGAGATATGGAAATATCATTCCTTATACAAAATGGAAATTTTCATGTGACTCTATCATGAAAAGTCTATTGCTCGTCAGACTTAGGGATCTTTCTAATTTTATACCTTGGCAATCAGAGCATGTAGGTGGTTTCGTCTGACTTTTCTATTGGAAAAACAGGTGCAGGTAATTTATAGTAAAGTTGCACATGTATCAAGTTTTTATAACTCACACAGTTCTGTGTTTATATGTCTAGGAAATTCTCAGTTGTGCAAAATAAAGAGGGGCATAATAATTTTATGAGCCATGTCATAAAAAATTTAAAATGAAGTTTATCCCTCAGGAATCTTATATGTCATTTAAAGTGTTGAACAGATGTATATACTTCACAGAGAGACCTTAAACGCAATGCTGTAGTAAAAGAGAACTCAGAAAACAATATGTGTAGCATGAGAGCATTGAGGTAAATTTTCAAGAGAATGGTTTGTGAATATATAAATCAATACTAATATTTTAAAAACACTGAAAATAAAATGCATCCACTAGATTCATGACAGCATTTGCCTTTGGACAGCTAAAGTGCAGGGGAAGAAGACCATAGGGATAGCAAAAAACCCCTCAAGTTTTGTCAATAATAAATATGAGTTCTAAAGCAAGGATTATCAAAAATTTATATTTTAATATGGGTATTGGGTAA
>NW_011889530.1:16358-16833 GCF_000151845.1 Pteropus vampyrus | reverse complement strand
GTTTCCAAAATGCTGGTGAATCTGTAGATATACAGCAAATCCATCACCTATGCAGATTGTCTAACTCAGGTTACCTTTCTTCTCTTTTGCATGTTTGGACAGCATATTTCTGACCCTGATGAACTATGACTAGTTGGTGGCCACTTGTCAAACCCTACACTATCTGGTCAATATGAACCCCTGCCTCTGAGGGGTTGTAGGTCCTGCTGTCATTTTTCATCAGCTTTTGAACTCCCAGCTGCCCTGTTTGATGATGTCACAACTTACCTTCTTTGCAGATGTGAAAATCCCTCATTTCTTTTGTAAACCTCCTCAGCTCCTCAAGCTGGCCTGTAATGATACCTCCACCAATAATATGTCATCCTATTTTGTTGGTGCCATTTTGGTGGTGTGCCAATCTCACTGATCTTATTCTCTTACTATAAAATCACTTCCTCCATTCTGAGAATCCTATGACCATGTGAGAAATAGTAAA
>NW_011889530.1:7283-12763 GCF_000151845.1 Pteropus vampyrus | reverse complement strand
AATTTCTATACTTCATCTCCTCTCCTTGAATTTTCTCCTTGAAATTTGAGCCACAATCTCAGAGGTCCCCAGAGTGAGACTCACTTAAGACCAGTTAGCCACAAATTCAGGGACTTTCTCACATTCGACAAGTTTTAAAAATGACTCAAACTGAAGGAACTCCTTCAGGTTCAATAATTCATCAGAATGAGTCACAGAACTTGGGACAGTTTATACTATGATCACAATTTTCTTATAGCAAAAGAATACATATTAGAACTAGCCAAAAGAAGAACTCATAGGGCAAGATCTGGAAGGTCTCATATGTCAATCCTCTGGTCCTCTCCCTGTGAGTCTAGATCGATTACTGCCTCCTGGCCACACTGTGAGACAGCACTCAGAGTATTTCCCAGCATGTAGCTCACCTGAGCTTCGGTGTCCAGAGTTTTTATTGAGGCTTCATTACACAGGTGTGATTAATTAAATGATTGCCCATTTGATTGAACTCAGGTTCCAACATCTCTCCCCAAATGTTGGTCTGGTATCACATTGTCCAAGGCCCCAACACTTTATTTATATGGTTGAAGTTTTTGGCACGGCCAATCCCCACTTTGAGTCATCTCATTAGCACAAACTATCAGGTACGGTCCATGGGTCCCATCATGAACAACCAGTCACTCTTATTGCTAAATTTCAAGAGCTTAAAGGTTACCTTCTAGGAGCTGGGACAAAGGCCATATCTCTCCTTAGGTGAGGCCAAGTTCTTTACTACACATCTGCCCTTTTACAGGTATTGAGTCCAGGAACATTGACTGTTAAAAATCCTGCATGCCAATCATGTCTCAGAGTCTCCTTTGCAAGGAGTAATAAAATTATTTTGAGAAGATTTTAAAGACAGTTTCAAGATAGTTTTTGAATTGTTGGCAATGTTCTATAAATTACAAACCCAAGTTGGGCTCAGTGATAGGAAAATTCAAGGAGAGGAGATGAAGTATAGAAATTTAAGGACAGTCTGGAAGGTCCTCAGAGAAAATCTTAATGAACCTAGAAATCCAGACTGAGAATATAGAAAGGAAGTGCAGAGATTGATCTAATAATAAGGTAAGATAAAATCTACATCAGTATTACACTTCAAAATGATTATTTTAAAACATTAAACTCTAGAGTGTAAAAACATATGGCTTAAGAATGATAATTTATTTGGCCTCTGTCAACCTCTTCAAACTTCTAGAGGTCCTATGGTCCAAACATAAGCACCTGATTTTGGTTACGAGTTTAATCAGGGTCCCCTGATTCTTCTGTTTATTAGGTTTTGGAGGCATTGAGCACGGGAACAGTCAGTGTTTAACAGTAAGGATATTCCTGTCCTTCTGGAAAGAGCAGGTTCTTGAAGAACTGAGCAGTATTCCAAAACTTTTCCATTAGGATAAAGAGATATACACACTGACTACACAAAAGAGTGGAAAGACCTTTCAGCTGCATGCTGGAAGATATAATACTTAACTCTCTTCTTGTTTTTACTGTCAAAATCCACTAGCATGTAGCTCATGTTCTCAGAAATAGAAATTTACTCTTTTCTAGGTCATTAACTCCCTGCCACCTGCACACACAACTAAATTTGTCATTGTAGTTTCTGTTTTCCTTTCCCCCATATCTCAGTAATTAAATTATCTGAGCAACACTTTCTTAGTTATAAAATTTGTTTTTCCCATTCTTCAAAAACAGCTCATATAAACATTTTACTTTTGCAAAAGTGTTCTAAATGGCTTCCAAATATTCACTGTGTATCCTTTTACATAGAAGCCAGATCGATATTTTAGGTGTCATTGAAACTTCCGACTTCTCTATTTCAAAACTTACAGTCATTTTGTGTTACTCGTAAACTAAAATCTGAACTCTTTGCCAAGGTCTATAAAACCCTTCATTATTTAGTCTCTTCTATTTCTTTCCAACTTCCTCACTGGTTTCTTGACCAGCACTGTAGCATCATCTGGGAGCTTATAAATGCAAATGTTCATCTCCCACTTGAGACCTGCTGAATCAGGACATCTACATGTGGAAATCGTGTAGCTATAGTTTAAAAGACCTCCAGGGTCTATCACCACACACCAAAATTAACTTAAACTGGATTATTGACCTGATATAAGACTTCCAGGGCCTATCACCACACACCAAAATTGACTTAAACTGGATTATTTGCCTGATATAAGACCTGAAACAAGAAAACACATAGAAAAAAACATAGGAAATAAATTCAAGGACCTTGGACTTCAAGAGGATTTTATGAATTTGACCTCAAAGGCAAGGAGAGTAAAAGCTAAAATAAATGAATGGGACTACATCAAACTAAGAAGCTTTTGCTCATCAAAAGAAATTGTCAACAAGGTAAAGGGACAATCATCTGAATAGAAAAATTATTTGCAAGCTACGCATCTGATAAGGGCCTAATATCCAAAATATACAAAGAACTCATACAACTCAATAACAACAAAAAAGGAAATGATCCAATCAAAAAATGGGTAGAGGACCTGAACACACACTTCTCCCTAGAGGACATACAAATGGCCAATAAATACTTCAAAAGATGTTCAACATCGCTAGCTATTAGGGAAATGCAAATCAAAACCACAACGAAGTACCACCTCACACCTGGTGGTATCATTGCTTGTCCTATAATCAACAGGACAAGCAATAACAAATGCTGCAGAGGATGTGGAAAAAAGGAACCCTCATACACTGCTGGTGGGACTGCAAATTGGTACAGCCTCTATAGAAAACAGTATGGAGCTTCCTCAAAAAACTAAGACTTGATCTATCATATGATCCAGCAGATCCTTGTACTGTGTATTTATTCCAAAGGCTTGAAATCCCGTATACGAAAAGAAATTTGCACACCAATGTTCATAGCAGCATTAGTCACAGTGGCCAGGACTTAGAAGCAACCAAAATGCTTTATGATCGATGATTGGCTAAAGAAGCTGTGGTACATATATCCAATGGAATGTTACTCAGCCATAAGAAGAGATGAAATACTGCCATTTGCGACAACATGGATGGACCTCGAGATAATCATGCTAGCTGAAATAAGCCCTACAGAAAAATTTGAAAATCACATGATATCACTTACATGTGGGATACAAACCTAAAAGCAGCAAATGAACAAGACAAACAAAGAGAGACTCATGGACATGGACTATAGACTAGTGGTTATCAGTGAGTAGGGGTTAAGGGAAGAGCAGGGAGGTAGACAGGGTAAAGTAGGTTAAATGGGGGGCTGGGGAAAGATGAAAGGGATCAAATATGGTAGCTGAAAGAAACTGGACTTTGGGTGGTAAACACACAATAGAATATACAGAGGTCAAATTATAATGTACACCTGAACATTATATAATTGTATTAACCAGTATTATCCCAATAAGCTTAATTAAAAAAATAAAATAAAATATATAAAAAAAAGTTTTCTACAATAATCTAATGTGGTAGGTTTAATTCTTATCCTAATTTTAAAGATGAGGAAACTGCCCAGGTGCATTTACATTGTTGTACTTGCATTTTTCATTAAATCATACTGTGAACTTCCAAAATAATGAATCTGAATTACCTTCAGGTACCTGAAGTAAGAGAACTGCAATCCATACATCAGAAAGGATCGACATGAAAATCTGTTAGCTAGGGAAGAAGTCTGGGTCTTAAAACTGGCTGTGGGGCTTCCCCTGGGGCTAAACTCCTCAACTGTAAATAGGAGGGTTTATGACCAGAAAAACAAAACCAACAGACATATGAATAAGTGCTCAACATAACTAACCATCAGGGAAATAGGAATAACATTAGAATATCATCTTATACCTATTTGATTAACTATTATAAAAAAGAAAAGACAAGCGTTGGCAAGGATATGGAGAAAATTGAACCCATGTCCACTGTCGTTGGGAATTAACATTGGTACAGACATTACAAGAGACAATATGGAGAATCCTTAAAATATTAAAAATTACTAATTAAAATAGAACTACAATAAATATATGCTGTATCTTGTCAGATGGTTTTTCTACATCCATTGCTATGATCATATGATTTTATCCTTTATTTTGTTTATGTAGTCTATTCCATTGATTAATTTGTGCATGTGGAACCACCATTGAACCCCTGGAATGAAGTTTGCTTGATTGTGTTGTATAATCTTTTTAGTGCATTGTTGTATTCAATTTTCAGTATTTCATTTAGGATTTTAGCATCTGTATTAATTGGAGAAATTATAGTTTTCTTTTTGCGGGTTATCCTTGCCAGATTTTAGTTTTAGGATAACATTGGCTTTACAGAATGAGTTAGAAACTATTGCCTCTTCTGGTTTGGTAGACTTTACCAATGAAGCCATCTGGTCCCGGAGTTTTATTTTCTGGGAGGTTTTTAATGACTGTTTCAATTTTGTCACTGTCGATTGGTCTATTTAGACTTTCCAGTTCTTTATGATTCAGTCTAGGAAGGTTATAGATTTATAAGGACTTATCCATTTCTCCTAGGTTATTGACTTTGATGGCATAGAGTCTTTCCTTGTATTCTTGTATGATCCTTTAGGTTTCTGTAGTATCTGTCATAAATTCTTTAAAAATGTCCATGAAAGGAAAGTACCTCAACATAATAAAGGCCATGTATGACAACCCTTAAGCTAGTATCATACTTAATTGCAAAAAACTCAAAGCTTTTTCTGTAAGATCAAGAACAAAAAAAGAATGCCCACTTCACCACTGTTATTCAAGGTAGGATCAGAAATTCTAGCCAGAGCAATCAGACAAAAAAGAGAAATAAAAGATACACATTGGAAATGATGAAGTCAAATTGTCACTTTTTGCACACAACATGATTTTTTATGTAGAAAACCCTAAAAACTCCCCCCCCAAATGTATTAGAAACAATACACAAATACAGTAATTTTGCAGGATTCCAAATCAATGTACAAAAATCCATTGCATTGCTATACACCAATGATGAAGTTTCAGGAAATAAATGATAAAAAAGATCAATTATTTTTGCAAGTGAAACAAAAAGAATACAATACCTAGGAATCAACTTAACAAGAGATGTTAAAAACCTATATTCTGAAACTACAAGATATTATTAAAACAAATTGAAGATGTGGTACATATATACAGTGGAATATTACTCATCCATAAGAAAAGATGAAATACTGCCATTTGCAACAACATGGGTAGATCTTGACAGTATCATCCTAAGCGAAATAAGTCAGACAGAAAAAGTTGAGAACCATTCAATTTCACTCATATGTGGGATATAAAATCGAAAGCAACAAATAAACAAAACAAACAAAAACTCATGGACACAGAGAGCAGTTAGTGGTTAGCAGAAAGAAAGGGGGGCGGGGAAGGGGAGAGGGGATCAATAAAGGGGATCAACTAAATGGTGATGGACAATTTTACTTTAGGTGGTGAACACACAATGCAATATAGAAATGATGTATTATTGAATTGTACACTTGAAACCTA
>NW_011889530.1:1601-6214 GCF_000151845.1 Pteropus vampyrus | reverse complement strand
TAAAAAATTTCAAGTGTTTCTTAAATTTCATTATTGTTTAATCACAAACAGATTCTCTGCACACTAATGTCATCTTTATAGTCATTGATGCTGTATATATATGTGAATTTATCTAAATGACATACAACAAAATTTGAAGTACACTAAAGCCAAGGATAGGAAATATATAAGGAATGATTTTCAAGGACAACCCTCATATGTGAGCACTTATTTCTACTAAAGAAGAAAGAGAAAACCAAAGAGTGACAAAACTCGTGAAGATAAATATCACATAATATTATTTTCTGATTATGAACATTTAACTGAATTTAGAATCTAGATTACATAGTCCTGCCTTGTACAGAGTATTCAAGATATTTTAAATAAATGACTATCTAGCATTGCTTTTGAATACCATAAGGTATATTTCCTACTTCTTAATTTCTTTAGAATTTTTTTTTCCTTAAAGAGGTAAGAGTAATTCTTATTCTATATATTTTTTATTAAAGAAGTCGCTATATTTTCCTGTGATCATGGATTTGTTATCTCTAATTTCCTTGTTCCTTTGATACTCTTCAGTCAAGTTTCTCTAAAGTAAGCGTGTATAGAAAGAGGTAAATAACACAAAAACAAATAAGAGAACAGTTCTAAGAAGAAAAAAAAAATGTCTTACTGAGAAATACTGCTGAAGGTACTGGAGTGTATGACCTCACAAGTCAATTTCTTGATCCAAAATATTCACACAATGCTGTGTGCCATTTACTTATTTCCTTTCTCCAACTCTTCTTTTCTTTTTCAAAGTACCCAAGCTACATAGAACCATGAAATCTAACACGTGTATCAGAATTCTTCCTCATTGGACTCTCAGATGATCTAGAACTTCAGCCTCTGCTCTTTGGGCTTTTTCTGTCCATGTACCTGGTTGCCATATTGGGGAATCTGGTCATCATCTTGACTGTCAGCTTAGACTCCCACCCCCAAATCCCCATGTACTTCTTTCTCTCCAACCTTTCCATGGCTGACATCTGTTTTATCCCTACCACCATCCCAAAGATGATTGTAGGCATCCAAACTCACAGCAGAGTCAAATCCAATAAAGACTGCCTGACCAGATGTCTTTTTTGATCCTTCTTGGATGTATGGATGGTATGCTTCTGACTGCAATGGCCTATGACTGGTTTGTGGCCATCTGCCACCCTCTGCACTACTCAGTCATCACTGACCCATGCCTCTGCTGCTTCTTAGTTTTGGTGTCATTTTTTATCAGCTCTTTTGGACTCCTAGCTGTACTAATCAATAGTGTTACAACATACTTGCTTCAAGGATGTAAAGTTTCTAATTTCTTCTGTGACCCTTCTCAACTCTTTCGTCTTGCCTGCTTTGACACCTTCATCGTTAAGATAGTCATGTATTTTGTTGGCGCTATCTCTGATTTTCTCCCTATCTCAGGCCTATTTTTCTCTTACTATAAAATTGTTTCCTCCATTCTGAGAGTTCCGTCAATAGGGAGGAAGTACAGAGCATTCTCCACCTGTGGCTCTCAACCTGTCAGTTATTTGCTTATTCTATGGAATAGGCATCAGTGTTTACTTTGGATCAGCATTGTTGCCTTCCCCCAGGAATGATGTGGTGGCCTCAGCCATGTACACTGTAGTCGTCTCCATGCTGAACCCCTTCATTTATGGCCTGAGGAACAGGGACATTAAGAGTGCCCTAGGGAGACTCCAGAGCAAAACAGTCTGGTCTTAATATCCATGTAACTGTTTTTGAAGTGTGATTGGAAAACCCAGCAAAACCAAACATGAAAACTGAATACTGTGTGTTTGGTCACATTCATTTTAGTCTCATGGTTTTTATTCCTCTCCAGGCTTCACATGTGGGTGTCACTTCTTTTGATTTATCTTTCATTGAATTGGGAGAGCATCTTGGGATCCTTTGTACATCATAATGAATGCATGAGAGGTTCTCCTCAACCACTCTGGTATGCAGGTGAAATGCACGACTCTTATTATTTACTTAAACTCCATATCCTTCTCAACAGTTTCTGCATATGTTCCATATAAATTTTGCATCTGTCAAATTTATTTATTCAGATAATTTATGAGGATGCAGGTAATGTCTGTGGATTTTATTGGAATCCTTTGGTGAGTTTTATAAATACTGATGACTGGATCTATTGAAGGAGGTCAATAAGAAGGTGTGACTTCCAGTTAACCCAAGAGCTGGACCTGGGCAATTAGAGTCAGCTTGCCCTTCCCCTGTCCTTGGAATGTTCATTCCACTTGCTTACTCTCCACTAGAAACTGGTCCAAAGATCTAGCCTTGACCATGTAATGTGTTGTTGAGACCATCTCGTTGTCATACATGACTGAACCCAGTTAAGGCCTCTTTTATACATAAATATTTAAGATTTGGTGGGCAGGTGTGTAGATCTTCTGTTGTGGCCGCTGAAGACAAGCCTTGTATGTAAATTCTTTAGCTTCAGAAAACTTTCCCATAACAATCTGGAGTGATCTGATTCTCCCTTTGGTCTCAATATGGCCCTCTGCACATGGGGACAAGTTTCAAATTTCACCCTGGAAGCCCCAGAGATTGCAAACCAATATGGTCTCCCTTGCTAAATATTGACCCTATATGCAGGGGTTTATTTCTAGGCTTTTGATGCTGTACCCTTGGTCTCTGTGTCTATATTGAATCCAGTCCTATGTCTTATTGTGGCTGATACTGGTAGTCCCTGCTCCTCTTCCTTGTGTTTAGCTGTGTGTTTATGTCTAAACTTTGCCATCCTCTGGGTTGGGTGAAGCAGAAATAGGTCCTTCCTGTGCCTCACTAAAAGGCAGGGGATGCTGCTTGCACACTCTACTTTCCCTTTTCCTATGAGGGTAACAACTTCCTCTAGCTGGGAAGTTCCCTCCTGGTGCTAAGTAGTGCTGGCCTGTGTGGTGGAATGATGTAGGAAGCCGTTCTTTTTTTCCATTGTTTGGCGATTCTCAAGTGTTTTGTTCCACTGCATTGCTGAAGCTTCCTAAAAGGACTGCTGAGCTCTCCCTGTGCTGTGTTTGTTCACGAATGGCCGTCTAATCGTTGAATTTTGAGGGAAAACAGAGGCTGGCATCTGCTACTCACCATCTTGGTTTTGTTACACTTCCTTCATATCAGTTAATGACAAACCAGTTGTTAAATTCCTCATCCAAACTCCTATCACCCAGGATAACAGTGTGGCTAGGATATATCAGGTTGCAAAGTACTGTCATCCCCATATGAGCTCACTTTATCAACTGAAAAAATCTGAGAAACTACAAATGGCCTCAAGCACAATTATTTAAACTTTAGGATTGGTGAACACAAAGTAAGCTAATGAAAATACATACTGGAATAGGATGAGCTCTTCTTAATGAGCAGAAATCACAAGCCACCTGGGACATTTGTTGACTTTGGGTACAGAATGGTTGCAGATGGGTGTGATATCAATGCAGGGACTCTGGTGATGGAAAAGAAACCATGCTGGCTTTTTTTGACTACATGTCCTGAAGAAACATGCTGGGGTCCACAGTGACACCAAATCAGAGGCAATTTCTACTCATAAGCCAGTTTATCTGCAAGGAAGTTTTATTGAGTGCATCTTGGTTGTGGACTACGTTGGCAAGCAGAGAGACATCTTTCCAGTCCTGTGGTGCTTAGAGGCAAATGTCTTGAGATTGGGAGAAGCCTGTGTGGTGGTCAAATTCCAATATTCACCCAGTCGCCTCCATTTCCTATATCTTGACCCATCCTCTTGAGTGTGTCCTGGGCCCACTGACTCGCTTCCAACCAACACATGGCAAAACTAATGAGATGTCACTTTTGAAATTAGGGTACAAAAAGTCTCTGGCTTTCATAATCTTGGCACTTGTTTTTCTGTCACCTATTTGTTTGTCCTAATGGGAGCCAACAACCATGTGTGATCTTCTGTGTGACAGGGAACTGAGGAAGGCCTCTGGTCAACAGCCTACAGGAACTCATCTTTCTAAAATGAGTGGACTTGGAAACAGGTCTCTTCCCAGTCGAACTTTGAGAGGACTGCAGCCCTAGCTGACACCTTGAGTGTACCTGTTATAACTCTGGTTTATTTACGAGAAGTAGGAAGTTATAAATAAGTGCATAAAAGTCCATAGTTTTCTAATACCAACATGGATCAGTGAGAAGGAAAAATCAGAACTTGGGCTGTCATTTAAATAAGCAAAACAAACAAACAAACAAATAAACGAATGACAAAATACCCTTAAGGGGAAAAAGAAAGTTTCTTTTAGAGACAGAAATATTTTATTAAATGAGAAAATGGGAATCATTTCAGATTCTTGTTAAAGAAAACCTAATTCTCCCCAATTTACATAATAATAAATGGATTTGCAGATATCTAAGTCAAAAAGTCATAGATTGAAAAGAAAAAGAGTCTGCATTTTACGTTAAGATCCTTGAAACTGGAAGTCAGATGCGAAGTGTACAGCCGAACTTTCTCTTGAGAAAAAGGGCCCAGAGCCTTCTATGTACATTCACTTTTCTCCTTTTCCTCTTCTGTCAATGTTCGGAGGTCCTAAGAGACTGGGAGAACATGGGCCAATTTTGCTAATTATGAGCTCTGTGTATTGATCTCT
>NW_011889530.1:1103-1415 GCF_000151845.1 Pteropus vampyrus | reverse complement strand
ATTTCTAGCTTCCGAAGTCATTGCCCATACCTGAGCAGGTAATGGATCCCGAAAATATCAGAAATGCTGGGATTGTGATCATGATGGGGATAAGGAGAGTAACCATAATATCACAAAACTTTATCGAGAGTTTCCTTGTCTCAGGCTCAGAGCTATGTGCTATGTAGCCTTAATTTTCATATGCATGATATTACCGTGTTGGGGTGTACCCACTATGGTTATTTTACAGTTGAGGATAGGGGCACTGTATTCTTATGTAATTTAAGCCAGGTCCTTGTGCATAAAAGGATGAAATCAGGTGTATATCTGAGC
>NW_011889530.1:0-1053 GCF_000151845.1 Pteropus vampyrus | reverse complement strand
GTCCTTGTGCATAAAAGGATGAAATCAGGTGTATATCTGAGCAGTGAGACTCTATTCACAGGATGCAGGGTGCAGGACAAAGTCTTCCCATACAAATTAGCTTTGTGTTACTATCGAACCCTTGATATGTGGGTAGTGGCTAGTCCAAATTGAGATGTGCTGTCAGCATAAAATACCAGATAGTTGAAGATGTACAAGAAAAAAATGCAAAAAATATCTCAATTTTGTGTGAAATCAAAATATTCTTGGAATAATGGGTTAAGTAAAAATGTTAAAATTGAAATGAACCAAAAAACCAACAAACCTATTCAACCTTCCTTTCCAGGTCACTGCAGGCAGAATGCCTGCAGGGAAGTGACTTAGTCTCATTTCTTTCTTTCTTCCTTTTATTTTCCTTAGCAGCTTTTATTTGTATAGCCAAAAATGGAAAATAAACCAAGTGTCCTTCAACAGATGAAGAGCTAAAGACAATTTGGTACATTCATACCATGGAATACTATTCAGCAATAAGAAGGAATAAACCATTGATACACCCAATAACTTGGCTAAATCTTAAAAACTTTATGCTGAGTGAGAAAAGCCAATTTCCAAATGTTACTACTGTATGATTGCATTTACATAATATTCTCAAATGACAAAATTACAGGAATAAAGAACAGATAAGTAGTTGCCAGGGGGTAGGTGTGGGGAGAGAGGCAGTAACAATAAAGGGGCAGCATGAGGAACTTCCATGTTGTGATTGAACAGTTCTGTCTCTTCTCTGTGGTGGTAGTGATTACACAAATCTATACAAGTAGTTAAATGCCATATCATCCCCAAACTACCAAAAGCCAACAAACAAACAACCTACAAAATAAAACAAGTGCATGTAAATTGGTATAAGATCTGTAGCTAGTTATTTGTATCATGCCAGTTAGTTTTCTGGTTTTGACAATGCTGAGTCTCAGTGAAGCCCCAGTACCTACACTATGGTTGGTGCAGAACACGCAATCAAAACAAAGCAAAACAAACACAAATACACATGTAAACTCTCTTAAACATTGATTTACCATT
>NW_011889529.1:50937-51330 GCF_000151845.1 Pteropus vampyrus | reverse complement strand
AGTCTCTGATGGGCTCTGCTCACCAACTCACACAATAATGTGTCTGTGGCTGGACACCAGGAAACGTGCTGTCCCGTTCCTGAATTTCTGAGGTTAATCAGAACTGGGGCCAGCCACCTGGTACTGCCTGTGCCCTCTGCTCAGGCCTCACAGCTGTGACCTCCCCAATCCCTTGGGCCCTACACAGCCTTGCACCTGCTCACCATCTGACATCCTAAGGCAGAGGAGCCTGACCTGGGTCCCAGTGAGGGATCAGAAAGCTGGGGTTCTCATTTGCATGAGTGGACCCACCCTCTGCCAGAGCTTGAAGAGGGGAGGGAGAGACTTGGGGGAAGCTCTGCTTCAGCTGTGGGGACACAGAGGACAGGACGCGGTGATCATCTCCACCATGGC
>NW_011889529.1:49798-50554 GCF_000151845.1 Pteropus vampyrus | reverse complement strand
CACGTCTCCTCCAAGACTTAACAGCGGAAACATCCACACGGTGCACAAAGGGAGAACCTCAAGTTCATACAGACCCTTCCCTCCTCCCTACCCAACCACCTCATTGATACCAGCCTTGCAGATTCTCTCTCCAAACCTCGTTCGCATTCAAATGTTCCTGTTGATATTCCATTCTCCTGTTAGTTTTCAATACAATATCTACCCAGATTGTGCGCTAACACTGTTTTAAAAGTTTATGAAGTGAACATGGAAATATAGGAGATCCATCTCCCATACAAAGGAATATTTTCAGAACAGAAGGGGAAAATTTTGCCATTTTTGAAGTAATTAAGAGAACTTGCATGTGGTCTCAGTGTGACACATTGCAGTGGGGACAGGAGAGAGGAAGCAAATTTACATGAGTCCACATGATATAAAGGAAAGATGTAGACACGACATTATGAAGAAATATCCTAAGGATATGAGACCGGGAGCTTGAGGACAGACTCCTAGGTGGGAATCACCGCTCCCAGGACGCGGAGTATTTGTTTGAGCAGGTGGGAAGATTGACAGACAACAAGGGCTTACAGAGCATCACCCACGGGGAATGCTGGGAAGGACGTCCTCCCCACCCGCTCCCAGCCCCCGAGGGAAGAGCCCCAGCTCCTCAGGGCTGCGGGGGATCCACAGGGACGAGAGCCCTGGACACCTGGGTGGAATCACACATGAGGAAAGATCCTGCCTCCTGCACAGAAGGGGACATGCCTCCATGGGGAC
>NW_011889529.1:47500-49748 GCF_000151845.1 Pteropus vampyrus | reverse complement strand
CGAGGCATATGACAGCAGTCTCAGTGCTCGCACAGTGCTCCAGGCCCGTGGGGAAGTGAGACAAAAACCTGCTGACCCCCTGCAACGGGGCTTCCCTGTGCAGCCCTACTCTTCTTACAGGAAAGGACATTCTCTTTTCTGTTTGGAAAATCTGGGGTCTGAAACCCACACCAGCAAACCTTTCTGCTACATCTGTCCACATTGTGTGATTTTCTTAAGTGACCTGAAGTTCCTGGATGTGGGGCCGGTGGACCTAGGGACAGAGTCCATGAGAGGTGTTTTGGAGCCGGGGCTGTCATAACACAATACCCAGACGAGAACCTTAACTAACAGAACCGTATGTTCCCACAGTTCTGGATTCTGGAAGTCCAAGGCAGAGGCGTGGGCAGGTGGGTCTCTCCCAAGACCTCGCTCCTTGGCCGGCAGACGGCTGCATTCTCCCCGAGTCCTCACACAGCCTTCTCTCTGTGTGCGCTCAGCCTTGGTTTCTCCTCCTCTTCTCATATAGACACCGGCCCTTCTGATTGGGCACCACCCGCATGAGCTCCTTTACCTGAGTTACTTCCTCAAGGCCTGGTCTTCAGAGACTGTCACCTGCGGGGTGACGGTTTCCACATGGGATTTGGAGGGAACACAGTTCAGTCCACATCACGGGGTCAGGACAGGGCCAGGGACGCAGATTCAGCTGCGTCTGACTCAGGAGAGTCTCTTTGCAGATGATGTGCATCCACACCACGTACTGAACACCTACTATGTGCCTGGTTTGGGTCTAGGAGCTCGGGATACAGTGCAGACAAGACAGGAGGCTCCCTGCGCTCGGGGAGCAGACACTGCCTGGGAAAAGAAATGGGACAAATGAGCCAAAATATTGTGTCCTCAGGCTGATTTCCCATCTGAGTACATAATGCCTCTGTGGTCCCAGGCATCACATGCACACAACAAACCCCTCGGAAAGACAGAGGCTTGTCCCCCGACACATTTCAGGAACCCCGGTCTTCAGCGTGGCTGGACCCGATCACTCACGCATCTTCTTGACACCATCATGGTGACCAGGGAGGAGATTGTCTGATTGTTTAGGTTACACAGCCCCTGTCCGGTTGGAACTGGGGTCAGTACAGACTAACCATAGGGCTGGGCGATTTGGGGTCCAAAGAGAATTTAAAACATGATGAAACTTTCGGCAAATACATTCCCACCACACACATCACACTTCCCCTCCCCCTCATCGTTAGTTCAGGTGAGACACTGTGGACACTGGGATCTGGGCAGGGACACAGGCTGGGCTGTCCCTGTCTCATAGAGCTGCAGCTCGCTCACTGACCATTCTGATATTCCAGCAATAGATCAATTCCAGGCCAAGACATGCTCAGCCGCATCCACGGGGTATCGATCTGAAATTCATGTAGTCCCAGGAGAGGCAGAAAGATGGCTTCCCTTTCCGGAGGTAGAAGGAAGTTAGAGAAGGTTAAAGAACCCTCATTGGTGGCCACTTCCATGCCACCCCTGAGACCTTCTCCACCGGTCACTTTTTCAAATGATGGCCAGACTCAGGGGCCAGCACTCGTAATCTGCTCTGTCTACACCCTCCATCTGGGGGTGACTTTTCCCCCAAAACCAAGACCCTGCCTCCGTGGTCACCTCTGGGTCATGTCTGAGAATCTCCATTTCGCAGTGTCATGGTCACAGGAGCAACATGAGACTCAGCCTGCTTCTGATTCTTCTGTGACTCTGCCTCTGCAGGACACGAAGTCAATTACAATACAAGAATAAAATTCTCCTGATTTCCCCACCTTGGAATGTCCTCGTCACTGTCCTGAAATATTGTGTGTGTGTCCATAATATCATGCTATGTCCTCAGGCCAAGGGTCATTTACCTTCCCAGATTGCACCCTATCCCCTCCTGTCCATGCATCAGTTTCAAACCCAAACATCATCTTCAGCCCATTGATACAAAAGTGTCGGGGGGGGGGGGCATAAATTTCTAGAAAAATACAGAGTGTGCACAGAAAAGTTTTAATCGTCTTAGGAATTACTCCAGAACCCAAGAAAATTAATCACTGCGCTTAAGGACAGCCCTCGGTCACAATATATGAGTAGATTAGATTAAAGAATCCACTTAGATCAACTACTCATCTCCAGGGTGTCGGAGAACAATTTTGAAACATTACACACATGGCTCTCATACAAATAAAGCGTAAACATGTGTCCTATGTTTTGTTCAACTCATATTTATTGAAGAGAACAGTGA
>NW_011889529.1:46762-47167 GCF_000151845.1 Pteropus vampyrus | reverse complement strand
GTCCCTGTCTCATAGAGCTGCAGCTGGCTCACTGACCATTCTGATATTCCTGCAATAGATCAATTCCAGGCCAAGACACGCTCAGCCGCATCCACTGGGTATCGATCTGAAATTCATGTAGCCCCAGGAGAGGCAGAAAGATGGATTCACTTTCCAGAGGTAGAAGGAAATTAGAGAAGGTTCAAGAACCCTCATTGGTTGCCACTTCCGCACCACTCCTGAGACCTTCTCCACCGGTCACTCTGTCAAATGATGACCAGACTCAGGGGCCAGCACTCGAAACTCTGCGCTGTCCACACCCTTCATCTGGGGGTGACTTTTCCCCCAAAACCGAGAACCTGCCTCCGCGGTCACCTCTGGGTCATGTCTGAGAGTCTCCACCTCGCAGGTTCATGGTCACAGGAG
>NW_011889529.1:46273-46712 GCF_000151845.1 Pteropus vampyrus | reverse complement strand
ATGAGACTCAGCCTGCTTCTGATTCTTCTGTGACTCTGCCTCTGCAGGACATAAATTCAATTACAATACGAGAATAAAATTCTCCTGATTTCCCCACCTTGGAATGTCCTCGTCACTGTCCTGTAATATTGTGTGTGTGTCCATAATATCATGCTAAGTCCTCAGGCCAAGGGTCATTTACCTTCCCAGATTGCACCCTATCCCTTCCGGTCTCATCTCCTGTCCAGCCATCAGTTTCAAACTCAAACGTCATCTTCAGCCCATTGACACAAAAGTGTGTGTGTGTGGGCGTAAATTTCTAGAAAAATACAGGGTGTGCACAGAAAAGTTTTAGGCATCTTGGGAATCACTCCAGGACCCAAAAAATTAATCACTGCGCTTAAGGACAGCCCTCGGTCACAATATATAAGTAGATTAGATTAAAGAATCCACTTAGATC
>NW_011889529.1:45398-46223 GCF_000151845.1 Pteropus vampyrus | reverse complement strand
ATCACTCCAGGACCCAAAAAATTAATCACTGCGCTTAAGGACAGCCCTCGGTCACAATATATAAGTAGATTAGATTAAAGAATCCACTTAGATCAGCTACTCATCTCCAGAGTGTCAGAAAATAATTTTGAAACGTTACACACATGGCTCTCATACAAATAAAGCGTGAACATCTGTCCTATGTTTTGTTCAACTCATATTTATTGAAGAGAACAGTGAGATGGTAAAGAATTTAAGAGAATTTTTTTTTAATAAAAGAATTTTTTTCCATGAAGAAATGACCAATGATGCAAATTGTGTTTCTTAGAGATAAAATGGTTAATGTTTTAAGAGGTAATAAAATTATAAATTTGGGATATATCTTCTCCTGTTACAAAAACTACAAATTGAGTTCATTTCACTTCTTGACACACTCAGAGAAGGACGTCTAGACTGTGGACTTTCTCCATCTCACTCTTCCCCTCCGACCTTTGCTAAGGGGACTCTGCTGTCCCTCTGTCACCTTCTCGCTTCTCTTCACCTCTCACGCTCTGACACATGGTTCCTCCCCATTTCCCTTTCCAGAAGCTTCAGTGGATCACGCTCAACCAGTCAGCGAGCTCAGCGACCCCACAAACTAAAGCGCATCTTCTTAGATCCAGAGTCGCTTGCCTGGCCAGACTCTGGTTTTTCTGAATTCAAATCCTATTGTTGCTGGTCGTCTGCTCCTCTTGGGTCATGTGATTCACCTCTGTCTTCCCCTGTTTGTATCACTTTGTGGACTTCGCCTAAACCCTAGAGACATTTGTGTCAGGCCCGGGTCCCCTCTACTCTCATGTTGTCTCT
>NW_011889529.1:44970-45348 GCF_000151845.1 Pteropus vampyrus | reverse complement strand
TGTCCCACCTCAGGGCACATGCCATTCCACACCTTCCCTGTGCCCTTTGCTGTCAAATTCCTCCAGCCACCTGAAATGACACCTTGCTAGATCTCGTCCAAGTTCTTTCTTTTTTGCTTTTGCAGAATTTTTTGGGTTTTGTTTCTGTCTTAATGGGTAGAAAACTGTAATATTTCATTCTGACAGAACATGAAGAACCCTAATTTGGTTTTTATACCTTGCACATCTAATTTCATTTGCCGATCACTTTAATGTCATCGTGAATCTCCCACCCCGAAATACGAAGTTATTACATTATGAGGTGGGGAGAGGCAACTGGAGTGTTCTGTGCCTCCTAACCCTTGGGGTACAGGGAGGTGTGCACCTCCTGAGGACATC
>NW_011889529.1:43709-44920 GCF_000151845.1 Pteropus vampyrus | reverse complement strand
CTGACCATTCTGATATTCCTGCAATAGATCAATTCCAGGCCAAGACACGCTCAGCCGCATCCACGGGGTATCGATCTGAAATTCATGTAGTCCCAGGAGAGGCAGAAAGATGGCTTCACTTTCCAGAGGTAGAAGGAAGTTAGAGCAGGTTCAAGAACCCTCATTGGTGGCCACTTCCGCACCACCCCTGAGAACTTCTCCACCGGTCACTCTGTCAAATGATGACCAGACTCAGGGACCAGCACTCAAAACTCTGCTCTGTCCACACCCTCCACCTGGGGGCGACTTTTCCCCCAAAACCAAGAACCTGCCTCCGCGGTCACCTCTGGGTCATGTCTGAGAGTCTCCACCTCGCAGGGTCATGGTCACAGGAGCAAGATGAGACTCAGCCTGCTTCTGATTCTTCTGTGACTCTGCCTCTGCAGGACATGAAGTCAATTACAATACAAGAGTAAAATTCTCCTGATTTCCCCACCTTGGAATGTCCTCGTCACTGTCCTGTAATATTGACTGTGTGTCCATAATATCATGCTATGTCCTCAGGCCAAGGGTCATTTACCTTCCCAGATTGCACATTATCCTTCCGGTCTCATCTCCTGTCCATCCATTGGTTTCAAGCCCAAACATCATCTTCAGCCCATTGATACAAAAGTGTTTGTGGGGGGGGGTGCGTAAATTTCTAGAAAAATACAGGGTGTGCACAGAAAAGTTTTAGGCATCTTGGGAATCACTCCAGGACCCAAAAAATTAATCACTGCACTTAAGGACAGCCCTCGGTCACAATATATAAGTAGATTAGATTAAAGAATCCACTTAGATCACCAACTCATGTCTAGACTGTCGGAGAACAGTTTTGAAACGTTACACACATGGCTCTCATACAAATAAAGCGTGAACATGTGTCCTATGTTTTGTTCAACTCATATTTATTGAAGAGAACAGTGAGATGGTAAAGAATTTAAGAGAATTTTTTTTTAATAAAAGAATTTTATTCCATGAAGAAGTGACCAATGATGCAAATTGTGTTTCTTAGAGATAAAATGATTGTTTTAAGAGGTAATAAAATTATAAATTTGGGATATATCTTCTCCTGTTACAAAAACTACAAATTGAGTTCATTTCACTTCTTGACACACTCAGAGAAGGACGTCTAGACTGTGGACTTTCTCCATCTCACTCTTCCCCTCCGACCTTTGCTAAGGGGACTCTGC
>NW_011889529.1:42656-43659 GCF_000151845.1 Pteropus vampyrus | reverse complement strand
TTTCCTTCAGGCTTAGACCCCAGGGCTGGGCGATGGTGACGAGGGATGGAAGGAGGGCCTTATGCCCCATCCGGCCATGACTGTGACTGTGACTCTTACACCGCTTTCCCCCGTGGTGCTCCATGCCAATCTCTTCATTCTTCAGATCTTTGTCATGGTAATAAGGGTACTGGTGGTCCTGGTAAAAGGCAGGACATGAGCCATCAAGCACTCCTGTCAAGTTCTGTCCTAAGATCTGTCCTAGAAATTCCTGCAGAGCATAATCTCTAAGGTGCAGCACTGATGACAGGCACAGATGGGACAAACTCTCCCAGCACACGGGGGCACGGTCGCAGGCTGGTCCCACAGTGGCACCTCGTGGAAGCCTAGTCCCTGCTCAGCACCCATCCCCCTCCCTGCTCTGGAACATCCACATTCTGCACCTTCCACGTCCTCCTCTGGGAGGGTGTATTTCCCTTGGTGTCTCCTGTTCACACTCAGCTCCCAGAGCAGCAAGAGTCCCCTCTGAGCCCACCATGGGGACAGAGCCACTCTGCTCTCTGTTCCCTGCGTTGTGGCCTCAGAACCATGGTGGTTCCCACCCACTCTAGGCTCAGAATTCACGCAAACTTCCCTCTGGACTGCCACCCACAGGGGAAGCTTGAATCAATGACGGTCACACCACGACCCCACCAGCATCTTCCCCTGTAGGGCTGACGGTAAGAGGGAAAAAAAGGACTTAGGAAACAGGTGAAGGTGAGACCTTGGAGCGGCATGAAAGAGCAGAGGTTCTCCTGAGTACCAGCAGGGGGCGTTGTGAGACCCTTTTTGAGAGTCTCTGCAGGATAGATGCTCCCAGTTGGGCAATGCCCCACTGACAGGAAGACCCTTTGCTTCCTGTGGGGGATTGGCTGTCGTGTCCCTTCTTGGCCTGGCGTTGTCCCTTACACATAGGCCTGTGTGTGTTCCCAGCAGCACTTCCTCCCAGCACCACGCATGGCAGAAACCAGTGCATCAACTGCCT
>NW_011889529.1:41951-42606 GCF_000151845.1 Pteropus vampyrus | reverse complement strand
CCACCTTGGCCATAGTATTAACGGCAGCCTTCCCGTGTGCCCCAAGAGTTGGCTTGTGAATCCGAGCTCTGTTTTCCCTCAGGCTTAGACCCCAGGGCTGGGCGTTGGTGACGAGGGATGGAAGGAGGGCCTTATGCCCCATCCGGCCATAACTGTGACTGTGACTCCTACACCGCTTTCCCCGTGGTGCTCCATGCCAATCTCTTCATTCTTCAGATATTTGTCATGGTAATAAGGGTACTGGTGGTCCTGGTAAAAGGCAGGACATGAGCCATCAAGCACTCCTGTCAAGTTCTGTCCTAAGATCTGTCCTAGAAATTCCTGCAGAGCATAATCTCTAAGGTGCAGCACTGATG
Source organism: Pteropus vampyrus (assembly GCF_000151845.1). Lineage (NCBI taxonomy): Eukaryota > Metazoa > Chordata > Mammalia > Chiroptera > Pteropodidae > Pteropus > Pteropus vampyrus. Next base: position 42,250 of record NW_011889529.1, on the reverse strand, counting down.
ACAGGCACAGATGGGATAAATTCCCCCAGCACACGGGGGCACGGTCACAGGCTGGTCCCACAGTGGCGCCTCGTGGAAGCCTAGTCCCTGCTCAGCACCCATGCCCCTCCCTGCTCTGGAACATCCACATTCTGCACCTTCCACGTCCTCCTCTGGGAAGGTGTATTTCCCTTGGTGTCTCCTGTTCACACTCAGCTCCCAGAGCAAGAGTCCCCTCTGAGCCCACCATGGGGACAGAGCCACTCTGCTCTCTGTTCCCTGCGTTGTGTCCTCAGACCCACGGTGGTTCCCACCCACTC
>NW_011889529.1:40666-41041 GCF_000151845.1 Pteropus vampyrus | reverse complement strand
GCTCTCTGTTCCCTGCGTTGTGTCCTCAGACCCACGGTGGTTCCCACCCACTCTAGGCTCAGAATTCACACGAACTTCCCTCTGGACTGCCACCCGCAGGGGAAGCTTGAATCAATGACGGTCACACCACGACCCCACCTGCATCTTCCCCTGCAGGGCTGACGGTAGGAGGGAAAAAAAGGACTTAGGAAACAGGTGAAGGTGAGACCTTGGAGAGGCATGAAAGACCAGAGGTTCTCCTGAGTACCAGCAGGGGGCGTTGTGAGACCCTTTTTGAGAGTCTGCAGGATAGATGCTCCCAGTTGGGCAATGCCCCACTGACAGGAAGACCCTTTGCTTCCTGTGGGGGATTGGCTGTCGTGTCCCTTCTTGGCC
>NW_011889529.1:37479-40616 GCF_000151845.1 Pteropus vampyrus | reverse complement strand
ATTTGCTGTTCGCTTTAATGTTATCGTGAATCTCCCACCCGAAAATACAAAGTTATTACATTATGAGGTGGGGAGAGGCACCTGGAGTACTCTGTGCCTCCTAACCCTTGGGGTACAGGGAGGAGGTGTGCACCTCCTGAGGACGTCTCCCTGTTACCTTGGTTTGCCTTATCCTGCCATTTCCCACCCAGGTACATGCAAGGCCACCGCCTTGGCCATACTATTAACGGCAGCCTTCCCGTGTGCCCCAAGAGCTGGCTTGTGAATCCGAGCTCTGTTTTCCCTCAGGCTTAGACCCCAGGGCTGGGCAATGGTGACGAGGGATGGAAGGAGGGCCTTATGCCCCATCTGGCCATGACTGTGACTGTGACTCCTACACCGCTTTCCCCCGTGGTGCTCCATGCCAATCTCTTGGTTCCTCAGATCTTTGTCATGGTAATAAGTGTCCTGGTGGTCCTGGTAAAAGGCAGGACATGAGCCATCAAGCACTCCTGTCAAGTTCTGTCCTAAGATCTGTCCTAGAAATTCCTGCAGAGCATAATCTCTAAGGTGCAGCACTGATGACAGGCACAGATGGGATAAATTCCCCCAGCACACGGGGGCACGGTCACAGGCTGGTCCCACAGTGGCGCCTCGTGGAAGCCTAGTCCCTGCTCAGCACCCATCCCCCTCCCTGCTCTGGAACATCCACATTCTGCACCTTCCACGTCCTCCTCTGGGAAGGTGTATTTCCCTTGGTGTCTCCTGTTCACACTCAGCTCCCAGAGCAGCAAGAGTCCCCTCTGAGCCCACCATGGGGACAGAGCCACTCTGCTCTCTGTTCCCTGCGTTGTGTCCTCAGACCCACGGTGGTTCCCACCCACTCTAGGCTCAGAATTCACACGAACTTCCCTCTGGACTGCCACCCACAGGGGAAGCTTGAATCAATGACGGTCACACCACGACCCCACCTGCATCTTCCCCTGCAGGGCTGACGGTAGGAGGGAAAAAAAGGACTTAGGAAACAGGTGAAGGTGAGACCTTGGAGCGGCATGAAAGAGCAGAGGTTCTCCTGAGTACCAGCAGGGGGCGTTGTGAGACCCTTTTTGAGAGTCTCTGCAGGATAGATGCTCCCAGTTGGGCAATGCCCCACTGACAGGAAGACCCTTTGCTTCCTGTGGGGGATTGGCTGTCGTGTCCCTTCTTGGCCTGGCGTTGTCCCTTACACATAGGCCTGTGTGTGTTCCCAGCAGCACTTCCTCCCAGCACCACGCATGGCAGAAACCAGTGCATCAACTGCCTCCCTCTGCAAGGGGCCCCGGACCCTGTCAGTGCACCTGGGGGAGGGTAAGGAGTGGGGACACATTTGCATGAGCAGCTTCTCCTTTGTGAGGCCATCTGGGAGGGGATAAGAGAGGCCTGGGCAGCCTAGAACCAGACCTGTGGCCTAGGAAGTGGCTGAGTGCACCATGGCCTGGACCCCAGTCATCCTCGTGCTCCTTTCTCAGTGCACAGGTAGGGACAGGACCTAGAGACCCAGGACAGCTGCACACTGACCCTTTCTGTTCACTCTGACATGATTGTGTTTGCAGGTTCCTTCTCCCAGCCTGTGCTGACTCAGCCGCCCTCCCTCTCTGCATCTCCGGGAGCATCAGCCCGACTCACCTGCACCCTGAGCAGTGGCTTCAGTGTTGGCGGCCATTACATTAACTGGCACCAGCAGAAGCCAGGGAGCCCTCCCCGGTATCTCCTGGCCTATAAGTCAGACTCCGAGAAGTTCCAGGGCTCCGGAGTCTCCAGCCGATTCTCTGGATCCAGTGATGCCTCGGCCAACGCAGGGCTTCTGCTCATCTCCGGGCTCCAGCCTGAGGATGAGGCTGACTATTACTGTGACATATGGGATGGCAACTCTAAGACTGACACAGTGATCCAGTCCCAGAAGGAAGTGAGACAAAAACCTCTGTGCTCTCCATGCCTGTTGCAGTCACCCCTGCTGGTGTCTGTGACCAAGTCCAGCTCCGTGGTGACTTGTGTTGTCAGATCTCATGCAGCACCTGCTTTCCTTAGACCAGTAGTCCTGACAATGTCACATCCCTGTCTTCAGTTCAAATTTTAGATCGATTTGTTGTCCATGTATTCTCACAGTGTTCATGTTTTCACAGGCAAAAATTCCTTACTGAGAGATAAATATCTCCTGGCAGACACAGCTGAGGATCTCAAATCAGATTGATTCTGGTCTTGCCCAGCTCAGGATCCAGGAGTGACTAAGATTTGCTTTAGGCATGAGTGCTTCAAATTAATTCCATGATACCACCATCAAGCGGAAATGAAATTTATTCTATATACTAAGAGTGAATTATAAAAAATTAAAAAATAATACCATTTACAACAACATCAATATGAAATATTAGAGATGAATCTAAGAAAATATAAAACTTAAACACTAGAAATTACAAACTATTGTTAAACAATGAAATAAAATTGATTAGATCTTAGTAGTTTGTGGGTTGACATACACGATGTAGTTATGGTAAAAAAAATTTTCCCAAACTGAATGAAAAACTGCCTGTAAAGTCATCAGGTTAAAATGTCCATGCAATGAAGAATGAGGTAGGAAAGTGGATTTTCACAGTGATGGACCAGTGCCAATTAGGCTGTGCACAGGGGGCACCAGGGACGTACAAGGAGACATTGTCAGAGTGAGGGCCAAGGCGAGACTTGCTCCGTACAGAAGTGCCAGCGGTATCCATTGTTCCCTGTTGAGTGTGCCCCCCACTCCAGTGCACGGAAACAGCGCCGCCATAGTGGAGATGTCATCTAACTGGATAATAGATGTCGCTTCTCCCAGAGGATTCCCTGAATTCCCGCCTCCCCTAACTCATGACTCCACCCAAGCCACATCCAAGTGTATCCTCAGTGAGTCAGGTGTTCCTTGCTGAGCAGTGCCTAGACTCACACTTAATAGGTGGCCTCCGAGGGGCAGAGCCTTGGGATAAATTTGGCCTGCAGCTTAATGCCTCTCAGGACTGTGCCACTGGACAGGCACCTGCTTCACAAATTCACACTAATAAGACCAGGAGACTTAGGAGCTTTGCTTTGTACATAGAAATAGACACATAAAGGCAGCCAAAATGGGAAGAGAAAGAAGCAGAAACCAT
>NW_011889529.1:37129-37429 GCF_000151845.1 Pteropus vampyrus | reverse complement strand
CACTGATGACAGGCACAGATGGGACAAACTCTCCCAGCACACGGGGGCACGGTCACAGGCTTGTCCCACAGTGGCGCCTCGTGGAAGCCTAGGCCTTGCTCAGCACCCATCCCCCTCCCTGCTCTGGAACATCCACATTCTGCACCTTCCACGTCCTCCTCTGGGAGGGTGTATTTCCCTTGGTGTCTCTTGTTCACACTCAGCTTCCAGAGCAAGAGTCCCCTCTGAGCCCACCATGGGGACAGAGCCACTCTGCTCTCTGTTCCCTGCGTTGTGTCCTCAGACCCACGGTGGTTCCCA
>NW_011889529.1:36602-37079 GCF_000151845.1 Pteropus vampyrus | reverse complement strand
GCTCTCTGTTCCCTGCGTTGTGTCCTCAGACCCACGGTGGTTCCCACCCACTCTAGGCTCAGAATTCACACGAACTTCCCTCTGGACTGCCACCCACAGGGGAAGCTTGAATCAATGACGGTCACACCACGACCCCACCTGCATCTTCCCCTGTAGGGCTGACGGTAGGAGGGAAAAAAAGGAATTAGTAAACAGGTGAAGGTGAGACCTTGGAGTGGCATGAAAGAGCAGAGGTTCTCCTAAGTACCAGCAGGGGGCGGTGTGATACCCTCTTTGAGAGTCTCTGCAGGATAGATGCTCCCAGTTGGGCAATGCTCCACTGAGAGGAAGACCCTTTGCTTCCTGTGGAGAATTGGCTGTCGTGTCCCTTCTTGGCCTGGCATTGTCCCTTACACATAGGCCTGTGTGTGTTCCCAGCAGCACTTCCTCCCAGCACCACGCATGGCAGAAACCAGTGCATCAACTGCCTGCCTCTGC
>NW_011889529.1:36081-36478 GCF_000151845.1 Pteropus vampyrus | reverse complement strand
CCAAATATTCATTTGATCGATGTACCTGAAAAAAAAAAATCAAGATGTTGAACAGCTGCTTGAAGAAATAATGATGGAAAACTTCCCTAACCTGGGGAAGGAAATGGACATAAAGCCCCAGGAAGCTCAGAGAATTCCAAAAATCAGGGATCCAAGAGGTCCATACCAAGACACATCATAATTAAAATGCCAAAGGTTAAATACAAAGAAACAATATTAAAAGCAGCAAGAGAAAAACAGATAGTTACTTACAAGCCTGGCAGCTGATTTCTCAAAAGAAACTATGCAGGACAGAAGGGCTAGGCACAAAATATTTAACAGGATGAAGACTCAGGATCTACAACCAAGAATACTTTATCCAGCAAAGCTATCATTTAGAATTGAAGGACAGATAAAG
>NW_011889529.1:35717-36031 GCF_000151845.1 Pteropus vampyrus | reverse complement strand
CTTTCTGTTCACTCTGACATGATTGTGTTTGCAGGTTCCTTCTCCCAGCCTGTGCTGACTCAGCCACCCGCTCTCTCTACATCTACGGGAGCATCAGCCCGACTCACCTGCATCCTGAGCAGTGGCTTCAGTGTTGGCGGCCATTACATTAACTGGCACCAGCAGAAGCCAGGGAGCCCTCCCTGGTATCTCTTGAACTTCTACACCGACTCCAATAAGCACCAGGGCTCCGGGGTCCCCAGCCCATTCTCTGGATCCAGTGATGCCTCGGCCAACGCAGGGCTTCTGCTCATCTCCGGGCTCCAGCCTGAGGA
>NW_011889529.1:31452-33919 GCF_000151845.1 Pteropus vampyrus | reverse complement strand
CACCTGCTTCACAAATTCACACTAATAAGACCAGGAGACTTAGGAGCTTTGCTTTGTACATAGAAATAGACACATAAAGGCAGCCAAAATGGGAAGAGAAAGAAGCAGAAACCATTTGAGAGAACAGAACAGAGTTCCAGATATAATGGAGTCAAGTAATCTACCAGATGCAGAGCTCAGAACACTAGTTATTAAGATGCTCAATGAACTTTTGGGAAGTGTAGATAAATTCAGTGAGAACTCCAACAAAGAGATAAAAAACAAAAAATGGAAGTGGAAATTATAAAAGGGAACCAGTCCAAAATGGAGAACACATTATCCGAGATGAGAAGTATCTTAAATGAAATAAACAAAGTGAATAAAGAAAAGGATCAAATGCCCTATCTAGAGGACAGGGAAGCCAAGGACACTCAATCACAATGGCAAGAAAAAAGATGCCAAGACTATAAAAATAATTTAAGGAGCATATGAGACACTATTAAGGGTCCAAATATTCATTTGATCGATGTACCTGAAAAAAAATCAAGATGTTGAACAGCTGTTTGAAGAAATAATGATGGAAAACTTCCCTAACCTGGTGAAGGAAATGGACATAAAACCCCAGGAAACTCAGAGAATTCCAAAAATCAGGGATCCAAGAGGCTCATACCGAGACACATCATAATTAAAATGCCAAAGGTTAAATACAAAGAAACAATATTAAAAGCAGCAAGAGAAAAACAGATAGTTACTTATAAGCCTGGCAGCTGATTTCTCAAAAGAAACTATGCAGGACAGAAGGGCTTGGCACAAAATATTTAACAGGATGAAGACTCAGGATCTACAACCAAGAATACTTTATCCAGCAAAGCTATCATTTAGAGTTGAAGGACAGATAAAGAGTTTCCCAGACAAAAATAAGCTAAAAGGAATTTATGACGTCCAAGTCAGTATTACAGGAAATGTTGGAGGGACTTCTTTAAGAAGAAAAATCATGTATCAAAAACAGGAATGAAGAATGGTAACAACTACTTTCCTATCAATATGTATCTCAAATAGAAAAGAATTAAGTGCTCCAACCAAAAGATAGAGTCGCTGAATGGATAAGAAAACAAGACTCCTACATATGAAAAGGAAGGAGATGGAAAAACATATTGCTTTGATGAACCTAGAAGGTATTTAAGTCAGACAGAGAAAGATAAACACTATGATTTCACTTATATGCGGAATCTAAGGAATAAAAAGAACAAACGAATCAAAAACAGACTCACAAATGTAGTGACGGACAGAGGGGAGGGGAGGTTGGGGGGCTGGGAGAATTGGGTGAAGAGTTAAAGAAGTACAAATTAGTAGCTGACGGAACGTCACAGGGATGGGGAGCACGGCATTGGGAATGCAGTTAGCATTAATACATTAGCTAAGTGGAGGGTCAGGGGAGGGAGGGAGCAATTGGGGGGATCATTTTTTGAACTATATAGATGTATAACCAATGCACTGTATACTTGAAACTAATTAAAATAAATAAAGTTTAAATTTTTTTTTAAATGGGGACCTTACTGGGAGTTGCTGGGAATGCAGTTCCTCAAACTAGACCTACTGTGTCAGAAACGTGTGTTGGTGTGCTAGAATCTGTGTTTTAACAAGGTCACCAGGAGATTTTTGTGAACATTAACGATTGATAAGTTCTTCTACTACTATTATTGTGAAATTATTACTGACAACTTCTGTTCTAAATTCAATCAGGTTCACATTTCAGGACACAGTCGGAAATGGAATTAAAATCCCAGGCCATCACTGAAAACTGTGACTTGATTTCAAACTACAACCAGAAGTTAGGAGGGATTCCAGCCTCCTCCTGTGAGTAGCTACAAGTAAAGGTGCAGGGCTGGTGGCTGTGTCTCCACATGAGCTTCTCCTAAGGCGTCCAGCACTGGGCCGTGAGGAGGAGAAGCAGAGTGTCGAATTCTAGTTGGCTTTATTTATATCATCTCCATTTTAAAAAATCTGAATAGAAAAATTTTATGTTGAGACAATACAAAGTAAATTTAGAGGGAAAATCCTAATACATAAAGTCTGTTATATGACATATATTTATATATTTCTGTGTATACTTGTTTTCTGCTTTGTAAATTGTACTATTAGATTTTTGAATTGGATCTAGGAGCAGAGAAAGGATATTAGTGGGAAAACATAAAAACTGAGTAAAATCTGCAATTTAGTTAACACTATTTTTCCATGGTTAATTTCTTAGTTTTTAAGTATGACTATGATTTTTCAAGATCTGGCTGTTAGAAGAATATGACTGCAATTACTATAAGACATTTTTGTACTAATTTTTCAAGTTTACTGTAAATATAAAGTTATTAAATCATTCAGTCTTAAAACACACACACATACACACAGTGTGTACATGCGCACACACGCATACACACACCCCTTCAAGAAAACCTTGTCCCCCTAGCCAAAGAATCTGGAAATTGGGTGGCCT
>NW_011889529.1:20820-23407 GCF_000151845.1 Pteropus vampyrus | reverse complement strand
TTAGAATTGAAGGACAGATAAAGAGTTTCCCAGACAAAAATAAGCTAAAAGGAATTTATGACGTCCAAGTCAGTATTACAGGAAATGTTGGAGGGACTTCTTTAAGAAGAAAAATCATGTATCAAAAACAGGAATGAAGAATGGTAACAACTACATTCCTATCAATAAGTATCTCAAATGGAAAAGAATTAAGTGCTCCAACCAAAAGATAGAGTAGCTGAATGAATAAGAAAACAAGACTCCTACATATGAAAAGGAAGGAGATGGAAAAAGATATTGCTTTGATGAATCTAGAAGTTATTTAAGTCAGACAGAGAAAGATAAACACTATGATTTCACTTATATGCGGAATCTAAGAAATAAAAAGAACAAACGAATCAAAAATAGACTCATAAATGTAGTGACGGACAGAGGGGAGGGGAGGTTGGGGGGCTGGGAGAATGGGGTGAAGGGTTAAAGAAGTACAAATTAGTAGCTGACGGAAGGTCACAGGGATGGGGAGCACAGCATAGGGAATGCAGTTAGCATTAATACGTTAGCTAAGTGGAGGGTCAGGGGATGGAAGGAGAAATTGGGGGGATCATTTTATGAACTATATAGATGTATACTTGAAACTAATTAAAATAAATAAAGTTTAATTTTTTTTTAAACGGGAGCCTTACTGGGAGTTGCTGGGAATGCAGTTGTTCAAACTAGACCTACTGTGTCAGAAACGTGTGTTGGTGTGCTAGAATCTGTGTTTTAACAAGGTCACCAGGAGATTTTTGTGAACATTAACGATTGATAAGTTCTTCTACTACTATTATTGTGAAATTATTACTGACGATTTCTGTTTTAAATTCAATCAGGTTAACATATCAGGACACACTCAGAAACAGATTTAAAATCCCAGGCCATCGCTGAAAACTGTGACTTGATTTCAAACTACAACCAGAAGTGGGGAGGGATTTCCACAAGCATACATTCTTTAGGGATGTATTTTATGGCTCACAGGAGTTTTTATGCTATTAGGATACATCTTATGTAGAACTGGCTTCCAGAAATACTCGTACCTGAGCTGACTCCCCTGGTGTCAGGACAGGAGGTGCAGGGCTGGTGGTTGTGTCACCACATGAGCTTCCTCTAAGGCGTCCAGCACTGGGCCGTGAGGAGGAGAAGCAGTGTCGAATTCTAGTTGGCTTTATTTATACCATCTCTATTTTTAAAAATCTGAATAGAAAAATTTTATGTTGAAACAATACAAAGTAAATTTAAAGGGAAAATTCTAATATATAGTATGTCATATGACATATATTTATATATTTGTGTGTATACTTGTTTTCTGCCATGTAAATTGTATTATTCGATTTTTGGATTGGATCTAGGAGCAGAGAAAGGATATTAGTGGGAAAAGATAAAAACTGAATAAAATCTGCAATTTAGTTAACACTATTTTTCCAAGGTTAATTTCTTAGTTTTTAAGTATGACTATGGTTTTGCAAGATTTGGCTGTTAGAAGAATATGATTGCAATTTCTATAAGACGTTTTTATACTAATTTTTCAAGTTTACTGTAAATATAAAGTTATTAAATCATTCAGTCTTAAAACACACACACATATACATAGTGCATACATGCACGCACACACATACATACACTCTTTCAAGAAAACGTTGTCCCCATAGCCATAGAATCTGGAAATTGGGTGGCCTAAGCAGAGAAAATTGTTTAACAACAACCACACTCCACCCTCCCACACTAGTAGAATCCCCAACTGCACCCTCATCCAGTGATTTCAGCCTTGCTGATCAGTGTCCTGGTCTCCGTCCCTTCCTGACAAAAGCAGGCAGCGGCCCATGGCCCTACTGGGGGAGTGTTGGTGATTTAATGGAAAGCTGAGCCTCCATCCCATCATAGACTCAACAAGCCTGAACGAGGTAGGGCCAGTTGGGACTGGTTAGCTCTCCAGTTCTCCCATTCATGATGCAGGCAGACCCGCCAGGAGCTGAATTTGAACCCCGGCCCTTAGTAATGAGACTGAATGACAAGGTACAAGGCAAAGCGAGTCTGCACTCCTGAGCCCCTGCAGATGTCTTGGGAACCACTGAGAGCTGAGCCTTGACCCTGACCTGCATTAACAGCCCTGAATAAGGGGTGGGAGGCAGGGGAGTTGGTGCTGAAGGTGGCCCCTCCCCACCCTGGCGTCAGTGAGGCAAAGGGCCCAGTGGGGAGCTGAGCACTGAGTGCAGTAGCTCCCCTCGGCCCTGTGCTTCCCTCCCTGAGGTCAGCAGGGCTCAGCAGGGGGCTTGTCTCACATACCCCCACTTTGATGAGGGTCAGCTGGTGACAATCATTGCCCAGTGTTCCCCAGGAGGTGTCAGCATCACGGAACAGCAGGAGTCAGTTTTAAACAACTACCGGGCCACTGGGAGCTGAACATACACCCCTGAACTTCTGCTGTCACTCAAGGCGAACGTCACTTGGTTAGAGGAAGAGTAAATGGGACCCAGAGTCTCCTAACGTCATTTCCAAAATGTCCAGAATTCCATGAAAATGCATCGCTTGTCATATCAAGAACCGGGAAAATGTAAACATGAACATGAAAAGC
>NW_011889529.1:17404-20770 GCF_000151845.1 Pteropus vampyrus | reverse complement strand
ATGAGCTTCTCCTAAGGCGTCCAGCACTGGGCCGTGAGGAGGAGAAGCAGAGTGTCGAATTCTAGTTGGCTTTATTTATATCATCTCCATTTTAAAAAATCTGAATAGAAAAATTTTATGTTGAGACAATACAAAGTAAATTTAGAGGGAAAATCCTAATACATAAAGTCTGTTATATGACATATATTTATATATTTCTGTGTATACTTGTTTTCTGCTTTGTAAATTGTACTATTAGATTTTTGAATTGGATCTAGGAGCAGAGAAAGGATATTAGTGGGAAAACATAAAAACTGAGTAAAATCTGCAATTTAGTTAACACTATTTTTCCATGGTTAATTTCTTAGTTTTTAAGTATGACTATGATTTTTCAAGATCTGGCTGTTAGAAGAATATGACTGCAATTACTATAAGACATTTTTGTACTAATTTTTCAAGTTTACTGTAAATATAAAGTTATTAAATCATTCAGTCTTAAAACACACACACATACACACAGTGTGTACATGCGCACACACGCATACACACACCCCTTCAAGAAAACCTTGTCCCCCTAGCCAAAGAATCTGGAAATTGGGTGGCCTTAGCAGAGAAAATAGTTTGACAACACCCACACTCCACCCTCCCACACTAGTAGAATCCCCAACTGCACCCTCATCCAGTGATTTCAGCCTTGCTGATCAGTGTCCTGGTCTCTGTCCCTTCCTGAGAGAAGCAGGCAGCGGCCCATGGCCCTACTGGGGGAGTGTTGGTGATTTAATGGAAAGCTGAGCCTCCATCCCATCATAGACTCAACAAGCCTGAGCGAGGTAGGGCCAGTTGGGACTGGTTAGCTCTCCAGTTCTCCCATCCATGATGCAGGCAGACCCACCAGGAGCTGAATTTGAACCCCGTCCCTTAGTAATGAGACTGAATGACAAGGTACAAGGCAAAGCAAGTCTGCACTCCTGAGCCCCTGCAGGTGTCTTGGGAACCACTGAGAGCTGAGCCTTGATCCCTACCTGCATTAACAGCCCTGAATAAGGGGTGGGAGTCAGGGGAGTTGGTGCTGTAGGTGGCCCCTCCCCACCCTGGCGTCAGTGAGGCAAAGGGCCCAGTGGGGAGTTGAGCACTGAGTGCAGCAGCTCCCCTCAGCCCTGTGCTTCCCTCTCTGAGGTCAGCAGGGCTCAGCAGGGGGCTTGTCTCACATGCCTCCACTTTGATGAGGATCAGCTGGTGACAATCATTGCCCAGTGTTCCCCAGGAGGTGTCAGCATCACGGAACAGCAGGAGTCAGTTTTAAACAACTACCGGGCCAGTGGGAGCTGGACATATACCCCTGACCTACTGCTGTCGCTCAACACGAACATCACCTCGTTAGAGGAAGAGTAAATGGGAACCAGAGTCTCCTAACGTCATTTCCAAAAGGTCCAGAATTCCATGAAAATGCATCGCTTGTCATATCAAGAACAGGGAAAATGTAAACATGAACATGAAAAGAGAATCTATTGAAATCAACACTGAGATGACTGGGATGATGAAATTATGTGTCAGGTAGTTTTAGGCAACGATCATAAAATCCATGAGACTGGCAACAACAGACACTCTTGAAAGAATTGGAGGAAGAGAGGAACTCGGAATAGAAGTAGATGTCATACAAAGAAACCAAATAGAAATATAGAACTGAAAAATACAATATAATTTTTTAAGAAATCTCTCTGAGATTATCAAGAATACATATTGCTTATTGCTTATTTTATTTATTTGTTTATGACATGCCTATGGATTGATTCATTAATTGTTGAACTAGAAATAGGGCCACCCATTCTGCATCATTCCCGACACCAAGAATATTCTCTAGAGGATGTCACCAGGGGGCGCTGTGGGTCTTCTTGGAGCTGGAAGGCTTGCAACCAACCCAAAGGGTTATAACTAAATGCGCCCTGCACCCAGGCTCATGGCCTGAGTTAGAAGTGACAGCAGGTGCTTTCTCTCAAGGGACAGACTTGGAGCTCGCAGGCGCCCCAGCCTCCTCCTGTGAGTAAAGCTACAAACTGGGCCCAGACCAGAATTGAATGGTGCTGTGCACTCATATTTGCATGTTGCCCCACCAAACACCCGTTCCGCCCAGGGAGCTGAGGAGAAGAGGAAGGGACGGGCCAGAGACCAGCACCAACCTGAGGTCAGGGAGGTTGGAAAGCCCCCACCATGACCTGGACTGCTCTCCTCCTCCCCCTCCCCACTCACTGCCCAGGGTCATGGTCATTTCAGAGACCAGCCTTTAGAGGGATCTCTCTGCCTTTATTCTTCATTTATGACATGTGTCTGTTTTCATTTCAGGATCCAGTTTTCAGTCTGTGGTGACTCAGGAGCCTTCACCGACCTTGTCCCCAGGACAGAGAGTCATTGTCACCTATGGCTCTACACCTGGAGTGGTCACCAATAGTCACTATCCATACTGATTCCAGCAGAAGTCTGGCCATGTCCCTCAGGACACCGATTTATGAGACAAGTAATAAACTCTCCTGGACCCCTGCTCAGTTCTCAGGTTTCGTCCTCAGGGACAAAGCTGCCGTGACCCTCTCGGGGGCCCGGCCCGAGGACAAGGATGAGTACCACTGCTGGCTACAGTATACGAGTGCTTGACACAGTGAGGGACCGAGATGGGAAACCAGGACATAAACCTTTGTTTGACTAAATGTGTGTACAAATATGATCCCACATAACCAGACACGCCTGGTTCTCAGCAGAGCCTAAATGTTGACCATCAACAGAGAGAAGGAGGGGTGGTCCAAAATGATTACATTCCTATTTGAGTCCTGAAGTGGAAGGAATTTATGAGCAACTTCAGGGGAACTGACGCACAAAAAGCAGAATTCAATTATTTTATTTTACGGAAGGGACGACATCTGCCGGCTCAGAACTAGAGATAAATGTCAAACGCATTTCCTCCAGAAAAAAAAAAGCATCTCCCACGTTCTTTGCCAGATATGACCAAAGGGAAGAAATGCGATTTTCAATGGGAAGCCTTGAGTACATTATTCTTGCCATGCAATACTCAAAAGGATGAAATGGTGAGTCAAGTTTGCCGGACAGATTGGTTGGAAGCAGAATAAATTCAAGTGGAAACATTTAATAACCCAAAACAAACTAGTGCTTGAATGCACGTGTTAGACTAAGTATTCTCATACCTTAAAGTGCACAGGAATCATCTGCGCATCTTGCAAACTGTGGATTCTGATTCAGTGGGTTTGGAGTGGGGCTTAAGAGTCCTCATTTCTAGAGCTCCCTGCCTGTAAAATCTACACGCATGTTTTAAATCCTAAATCCATAAAGCATGGTGTGAACGAGTAAGGGAAGCCATCTGCAGACAAGAACCAAAGAGAA
>NW_011889529.1:6015-9359 GCF_000151845.1 Pteropus vampyrus | reverse complement strand
TGCAAGATTTGGCTGTTAGAAGAATATGATTGCAATTTCTATAAGACGTTTTTATACTAATTTTTCAAGTTTACTGTAAATATAAAGTTATTAAATCATTCAGTCTTAAAACACACACACATATACATAGTGCATACATGCACGCACACACATACATACACTCTTTCAAGAAAACGTTGTCCCCATAGCCATAGAATCTGGAAATTGGGTGGCCTAAGCAGAGAAAATTGTTTGACAACAACCACACTCCACCCTCCCACACTAGTAGAATCCCCAACTGCACCCTCATCCAGTGATTTCAGCCTTGCTGATCAGTGTCCTGGTCTCCGTCCCTTCCTGACAAAAGCAGGCAGCGGCCCATGGCCCTACTGGGGGAGTGTTGGTGATTTAATGGAAAGCTGAGCCTCCATCCCATCATAGACTCAACAAGCCTGAACGAGGTAGGGCCAGTTGGGACTGGTTAGCTCTCCAGTTCTCCCATTCATGATGCAGGCAGACCCGCCAGGAGCTGAATTTGAACCCCGGCCCTTAGTAATGAGACTGAATGACAAGGTACAAGGCAAAGCGAGTCTGCACTCCTGAGCCCCTGCAGATGTCTTGGGAACCACTGAGAGCTGAGCCTTGACCCTGACCTGCATTAACAGCCCTGAATAAGGGGTGGGAGGCAGGGGAGTTGGTGCTGAAGGTGGCCCCTCCCCACCCTGGCGTCAGTGAGGCAAAGGGCCCAGTGGGGAGCTGAGCACTGAGTGCAGTAGCTCCCCTCGGCCCTGTGCTTCCCTCCCTGAGGTCAGCAGGGCTCAGCAGGGGGCTTGTCTCACATACCCCCACTTTGATGAGGGTCAGCTGGTGACAATCATTGCCCAGTGTTCCCCAGGAGGTGTCAGCATCACGGAACAGCAGGAGTCAGTTTTAAACAACTACCGGGCCACTGGGAGCTGAACATACACCCCTGAACTTCTGCTGTCACTCAAGGCGAACGTCACTTGGTTAGAGGAAGAGTAAATGGGACCCAGAGTCTCCTAACGTCATTTCCAAAATGTCCAGAATTCCATGAAAATGCATCGCTTGTCATATCAAGAACCGGGAAAATGTAAACATGAACATGAAAAGCGAATCTATTGAAATCAACACTGAGATGATTGGGATGATGAAATTATGTGTCAGGTAGTTTTAGGCAACGATCATAAAATCCATGAGACTAGCAACAACAGACACTCTTGAAAGAATTGGAGGAAGAGAGGAACTCAGATTAGAAATAGATGTCATACAAAGAAACCAAATAGAAATATAGAACTGAAAAATACAATATAATTTTTTTAAGAAATCTCTCTGAGATTATCAAGAATACATATTGCTTATTGCTTATTTTGTTTATTTGTTTATGACATGCCTATGGATTGATTCATTAATTGTTGAACTAGAAATAGGGCCACCCATTCTGCATCGTTCCCGACGCCAAGAATATTCTCTAGAAGATGTCACCAGGGGGCGCTGTGGGTCTTCTTGGAGCTGGAAGGCTTGCAACCAACCCAAAGGATTATAACTAAATGCGCCCTGCACCCAGGCTCATGGCCTGAGTTAGAAGTGACAGCAGGTGCTTTCTCTCAAGGGACAGACTTGGAGCTCGCAAGCGTCCCAGCCTCCTCCTGTGAGTAAAGCTACAAACCGGGCCCAGACCCAGAATTGAATGGTGCTGTGCACTCATATTTGCATGTTGCCCCACCAAACACCCACTCCGCCCAGGGAGTTGAGGAGAAGAGGAAGGGACGGCCCAGAGACCAGCACCAGCCTGAGGCCAGGGAGGTTGGAAAGCCCCCACCATGACCTGAGCTCCTCCTCTCCTCCCCCTCCTCATTCACTGCCCAGGGTCATGGTCATTTCAGAGACCAGCATTTAGAGGGATCTCTCTGCCTTTATTCTTCATTTATGACATGTGTCTGTTTTCATTTCAGGATCCAGTTTTCAGGCTGTGGTGACTCAGTAGCCCTCACCAACCTTGTCCCCGGGACAGAGAGTCATTGTCACCTATGGCTCTACACCTGGAGCGGTCACCCAATGGTCACTATCCATACTGGTTTCAGCAGAAGTCTGGCCATGTTCCTCAGGACACTGATTTATGATACAAGTAATAAACTCTCCTGGACCCCTGCTCAGTTCTCAGGCTTCATCCTCAGGGACAAAGCGGCCGTGACCCTCTCGGTGGTGGCCAGGCCTGAGGACAAGGATGAGTACCACTGCTGGCTACAGTATACTAGTGCTTGACACAGAGAGGGACCGAGATGGGAAACCAGGACATAAACCTTTGTTTGACTAAATGTGTGTACAAATATGATCCCACATAACCAGACACATCTGGTTCTCAGCAGAGCCTAAATGTTGACCATCAACAGAGAGAAGGAGAGGGGGTCCAAAATGATTAATTCCCGTTTGAGTCCTGAAGTGGAGAGAATTTCTGAGCAACTTCAGGGGAACTGATCCACAAAAAGCAGGATTCAATTATTTTATTTTACGGAAGGGACGACATCTGCCAGCTCAGAACTAGAGATAAAGTTCAAATGTATTTCCTCCAGAAAAAAAGCATCTCCCGCTTTCTTTGCCAGATATGACCAAAGGGAAGAAACACTCAATTTATATCACCGAAGTTTTTTTCTTAGCTTTCATTTTAATATAAAGCTAGTGCATTACATATTTTGAAAATATATTAAAAATTATATAAACATTTTTTAAAGGATTCTGCTTTCCTAACGTTCTGGCCTAAATTGCATCTGCCACCCCCAAAGGAGATGTTAAAGCTGTATCCCTTGGGATCTAAGAATGACCTTTTTTGAAAACAGGGTCATTGCGGATGTAATTAGCTAAGATGGGGCTATACTGGAGCAGGGTGGCCTCCTAATCCAAAGCGACTGGTGTCCTTATAACAAGGTGACAGATGAAGACAAGGAGAACATCACGGGAAGTTGAGGGCAGAGTCTGGGCTTATGCAGCTGCAAGCCTAGTAATGCCAAAAATTGTCCTCAACGCACTGCTGAGCATGAAGAGGCAAGGAAGGATCCGCTGCAAGTTTTGGAGGTAATATGGATTTTGGACTTTTAGTCTCCAGAACTGTGAGACAATAGTTTATGATTTAAGCCACACAGTTTGTCATACTTGTAGTAAGACGAAAGGGAGATGCTGGCGATTTTCAATGGGAAGCCTTGAGTACATTATTCTTGCCATACAATACTCAAAAGGATGAAATGGTGAGTCAAGTTTGCCGGACAGATTGGTTAGAAGCAGAATAAATTCAAGTGGAAACATTTAATAACCCAAAACAAACTAGTGCTTGCATGCACGTGTTAGACTAA
>NW_011889529.1:2449-2689 GCF_000151845.1 Pteropus vampyrus | reverse complement strand
ATCAGCTGACAGCACAGAGTGTCAGACCCTATTCACACACACACGGAATGGACGACTGTATATTTAAAACATTGCTCGAGATTATTTTTACTCTTCCTCTTGGCCAACATATCCCCAAGAAAACTGGACCGTCTGCATGTTCTACAGAATCTCACAGCGATACATTATGTTGCTGACATTGGTTTGTTTGAATAAGATGAGCAAGAGGTAGGAAGTACGTCAAAGTCCTTGGTAAAACAT
>NW_011889529.1:2088-2399 GCF_000151845.1 Pteropus vampyrus | reverse complement strand
CCCTGGTTCTGGAAGCACATGTTCCACAATTGGGAAAACTGCTGTGACCCATTATCAGGTGACCAGGAAATATACTAAGTTTGATGAATCCGAGAGAAACAAGGGTTCTGCATGCTCTGTATGAGGCAAGTCCTCCTGCCATTGGAGCCATACGGCCCTGTGTTAGTAGAGCTACCTGTCATGAGAAAAAGAGTAATAAAAACACCACGTGAAATGTCTGTTAAGCACTAATAATATAATTATAATGCGTCCTCTAAGGTTCTCGGCAATAGGGAACTATAAAAATATCAAACATTCGAAACTTCCGAAAT
>NW_011889529.1:0-1193 GCF_000151845.1 Pteropus vampyrus | reverse complement strand
TGGGAAAACTGCTGTGACCCATTATCAGGTGACCAGGAAATATACTAAGTTTGATGAATCCGAGACAAACAAGGGTTCTGCATACTCTGTATGAGGCAAGTCCTCCTGCCATTGGAGCCATACGGCCCTGTGTTAGTAGAGCTACCTGTCATGAGAAAAACAGTAATAAAAACACCATGTGAAATCTCTGTTAAGCACTAATAATATAATTATAATGCATCCCCTAAGGTTCTCGACAATAGGGAACTATAAAAATATCAAACATTCGAAACTTCCGAAATGTTCCTGGGTCCTGGAGAAAACAAAGCTTCTGACTAGAGGATGGTGGACAGATCATGGGGCTAGATACACACACGTTAGGTGGGTTTAAGGGAAACCTGAGTTAGAGAACCCCAGATCTCGGCTCTTCTGCTCATCTCAGACGGTTGCTCTGTGTGAATTGGAGTTAAGAAGAAAGGCGGCAGTGGTGCATTTAAGCTTCCACGTACCCAAATTCCTTCACCAGGTTTCCTGGGAAGAATTCCAGGGGCTGAAAGTCACCTCCCGAAGGAACCTCAAACTTCAGACCAGAGAACAACGGAGGGAAAAGAAGGGAAAGCCTTGCAGAGCATCGGTGCATCAGTGATATTCTCACTACCGACACTAGAGGGGGCTGTGGGCCAGCGCCTGGGAAAACAAGCTCAGCTGTGAGCCAGTCCTCTGGGCCCTGGGTTCCATTTACACAGGGTCACTGATGTGAAACAGCTCAGTAGCTGTGACCTGGCCACATTGCTGAGTACTCCCGGGAGAGGAGCTCATTTGCATGGCAGCCCCGCCCCCACAGGCGGTAGGAGTGATAATGAGAGCTGCGCAGGCTGACTCTGTTGCGGGTCTTGAGAAGCAGAGCACTGGGGCGTCTACACCATGGCCTGGGCTCCTCTCCTGCTCGCACTTCTGGCTCACTGCACAGGTCGGGGGATTTCCTGGGATAGGGAGGCGGGGGAGGTCACACTGCATCTTCATGACCCTGTACCCTCTCCTGACTTTTTTCAGGGGCCACTTCCCAGGCTGTGGTGACTCAGGAAGCTTCACTGTCCACATCCCCAGGGGGGACGGTCACACTCACCTGCGGCTCCAGTGCTGGGGCCGTCACCACTAGTAATTATGCCGACTGGGTCCAACAGAAGCCATACCATGTACCCCAGGGTCTAATA
>NW_011889528.1:51405-52917 GCF_000151845.1 Pteropus vampyrus | reverse complement strand
TGTCCCTTCCTCTCCTCCTCAGCTCCCTGGATGGAGGCTGTGTTTGGTGGGGCAACATGCACATATGAGTGCACACACCTTCCAGTTCTGTGTCTGAGCCCAGCGTATAGCTTCACTCCCAGGAGGAGGCTCGGGTGCTTGTGAACTGAATTTGCCCATTGAGAGGAAGCACCTGCTGTCATCTCTAACTCAGGCCATGACCATGGGCACAGGACCCATTCAGTTACAACCATCAGAATGGGTTTCAGACCTCACAGCTCAGGACAGACCCACAGCGCCCCCTGGCGACGTCCTCGAGAGGATGTTAATGGTAGGAACTGAGCATCGCAAATGGCCAGCAAGACAGGATTTTCTTGGAGTCTCTGTTTTCTGATTCTTCAATTCTTTATTTTGTTCTTTTGTTTGTTCCTTTTTTCTGTCTATATATCTATTATCTATCTAACTATCTGTCTATCATCATCATAATCTACCTATTTATCTATCTGTCTATTCCTCTCGTTGTTGTTTCACGGTCCCATGTCCCTGTCCCGTCCCACCTTGACTGTAGGGAGGTTAGACCCCAAGGACACGACCGCCTGTCATCCCACCACTTCTGAGGATGTGCGAAGTCTACCTTATTCTTATCACCTTCAGAGTCAACTATGCTTTTTGCCGTATGATGTCCGGATCCTGTACTCATAAGACAGCGGATCTAGGAAGAATGGGACACTTCGTATTATTCAAACTGGAAATCTCCTGGCACCAGTTTTAAACGGTTTCCTCCAGGAATTGGACTGATGAGAGATTACAGTTATCTCATTCCAGGGAGATTATTTGTAGGATCATCGAGCTGGTAAATGGCAAGTAGGATTACTACTTTAAAAATATGTTTTTGTTTTTCTTTTCTTTTTTTTTTTTTAGAGAATATGACATCAAAAATATAGCACTTGGCTCTGGGTCGAGTTTGAAAAGCTCTATCAGCTCTCTGGCACCTCGTACAGCACAGCAGTTATGGTTTAGACCCTTATCCTTAGGGGAAGGAATAGAGAATATTTTCATTTCATTTTCTGTGTTATAAAAGTTTTAATTTTGTAAGAATATATCAATTGCAGAAAGCTTGAAAAGTTAATACTTAAGGGGAGCTCACGTAGTGACACAACCTGCAGCCCTGCTCCTCCTGTCCTGACGTCAGGGGAGTCAGCTCAGGTATAAGCTTCTGGAAGCCACTTCTACTCTAGACGCCTTCTAACAGCATACATGTTCCCATGAGCCACAAAATGCATCCTTAGAGAACACGTGTTTGTGGAAATTCCTTCCAATTTCCAGTTAGTTTTAAATAAATCACAATTTTCAGAGATGTCCTGAGATTTTAATTTTATTTCTGAGTGTCCCTAATTTTTGAATGGGAGAGATTTTGTCCTAGCTTGTTAAAATAATTGAATTTTAAACAGAAATTTTCAAGAATAAGTTCAGAATTATAGAAGTAGAGGTACTTCTTAAACTTTAATGTTCATAAAAACCTCCTGGAGAGAT
>NW_011889528.1:51097-51355 GCF_000151845.1 Pteropus vampyrus | reverse complement strand
GAGTCCTAACTGCATACAATTGGATCAAGCTTAAAATGTTAAGTATCTTTAAGTGCTAATTCCTTTTTCTTTCTGATTCTGTTTGTAGGACATTCTCCGCTCCCATTTTACTATAAGCAGTCAGGAAGAGGCAAGCCCCTTCCACTCTTGGCTTAGAAATCATTTTAGCCAAATATCCAATTCCATTGCTCACAAGGTCGTCCTTCCACAAAACCCTAAAACGGGAGCAGCGTTCAGCCATGATCTTGCAGCTTTACA
>NW_011889528.1:47870-49445 GCF_000151845.1 Pteropus vampyrus | reverse complement strand
CCTTCCTCTCCTCCTCAGCTCCCTGGGTGGAGGCTGTGTTTGGTGGGGCAACATGCACATATGAGTGCAGAGCACCATCCAGTTCTGTGTCTGAGCCCAGCGTATAGCTTCACTCCCAGGAGGAGGCTCGGGTGCTTGTGAACTGAGTCTGTCCCTTGAGAGGAAGCACCTGCTGTCATCTCTAACTCAGGCCATGACCATGGGCACAGGGCCCATTCAGTTACAACCCTCTGAATGGGTTTCAGACCTCACAGCTCAGGACAGACCCACAGCGCCCCCTGGCAACATCCTCGAGAGGATGTTAATAGTTGGGTTAGAGCATCGCAAATGGCCAGCAGCAAGACAGGATTTTCTTGGAGTCTGTGTTTTCTGATTCTTCATTTCTTTATTTTGTTCTTTCGTTTGTTCTTTTTTCTCTGTCTGTATATCTATTATCTATCTAACTATCTGTCTATCATCATCATTATCTACTTATTTATCTAACTATCTATCTATTCTTTCGTTGTTGTTTCATGGTCCCATGTCCCTGTCCTGTCCTACCTTGACTGTAGGGAGGTTAGGCCCCAAGGACACGATCACCTGTCGTCCCTCCACTTCTGAGGATGTGCGAAGTCTACCTTCTTCTTTTCACCTTCTAGAGTCAACTATGCTTTTTGCCGTATGATGTCCAGATCCTGTACTCATAAGACAGAGGATCTGGGAAGAATGGGACACTTCATATTATCCAAACTGGAAATCTCCTGGTACCAGTTTTAAATGGTTTCCTCCAGTAATTGGACCGATGAGAGATTACAGTTATCTCATTCCAGGGAGATTATTTATAGGATCATCAAGCTGGTAAATGGCAAGTAGAATTATTACTTTAAAAACATGAGGTTTTTTTGTTTGTTTCTTTTTTTTTTTTTTTTTTTTTAGAGAAGATGGCATCAAAAATATAGCACTTGGCTCTGGGTTGAGTTTGAAAAGCTTTATCAGCTCTTTTGTACCTCGTACAGCACAGCACAGCACAGCAGTTATGGTTTAGGCCCTTATCCTCAGGAGAATGAATAGAGAATATTTTCATCTGTGTGTGTTATAAAAGTTTTAATTTTGTGATAATATAGCAATTGCAGAAAGCTTGAAAAGTTAATACAGAAACATTCACATAATGCTATAATCTTGGAAAACCACAGTCATAGTCGGCCTCGTCCTCAGGCTGGGCCCCCGTGATGGTGAGGGCGGCTTTGTTCCCAGAGATGGATCCGGAGAAGCGACCAGGGAATCCAGAGGGGCGGCTGTTTGTGCTGTAGATAAGTGCGCGAGGAGCTTGGCCTGGAGTCTGCTGTTGCCAGCCGGGGTAGTTACTGGTAGAGACTGACCCAGAGCTAAGGCCACAGGTGAGTGTGACCGTCCCTCCAGGAGACACTGACAGCAATGGCTCCTGAGTCACCACGGTCTGAGAATTCGCCCTTAAAACTAAAGGAGACACACAGTTGTCATGAAACTAGGTCACATGGAGAACCTGCCTTTATGAACCCCCAATATGTAGAGTCCCTTCCCCTGACCTGAGCCATAAGCGAGGAGCCCCAGCAGAAG
>NW_011889528.1:46439-46810 GCF_000151845.1 Pteropus vampyrus | reverse complement strand
TACAACATGAAACAGGATATGAACTATGTGTTATAATATTAACTTATATCATGATTGTTTATGTATTCTATATCATATTTATATATTACCTAATATACTCTTATATTACTAATTGAAATATAATGTGTTACATATACTACTTATATATGTATATGTTATGTTTATATGTTATATAATATAATCCTATCATTAATTAATTAATGTATTTGTAAGCAGAGATCCAGACATTGTGAGCGGCAGCGTCAGCACAGTCTGACTCAACAGCCTAGAAGGAGAGACGGAGAGTCATGAGGTGACAACAAGAATGGACGGTCAACCACCTGTGCGCAGACGATGGGAGCAGCGCAGTGCCAACCCCACGCCCCGTCTTT
>NW_011889528.1:45348-46389 GCF_000151845.1 Pteropus vampyrus | reverse complement strand
CCCGTCTTTCCTCCTCATGCGAAAGGAAACCCCGTGTCCTACGAGAGAGGAGGGTGCGGTGAGGAATGACGACCACGACACAGAAGCCCGGAGCTCTGCTTGCTGAAGTCTCATTGCTGGATTTCGGACCCTCGCCTCCCCAGGTGTCTCTTTACCTATGTCCAGGTAGCATTGTAGGTGATTTGTTTTCTTGCAAATTGGTTCTAGATGTGAGATTGTCTATCCTGCCTGAACTGCAGCCGGAGCTGTGACTCCAGGAGCGGTGGAGGATGGAGGAGGAGGCCAGGGTGTGAACTAGAGCCATTGCCTCTGTGGCTCCAGGGGGCCTAGATGCAGGAAAGTCACCCTTCAGTGAGGACACTGCTGCCCAAGTGTGCAAGACCCAGTGGAGCATTCTGCCAGCCTGCCTGGCCCAGACCCTGAGCTCTCAGGACGCGTCCTCCAGCGCCCCCTGCTGGGCCCAGACCCCACAGCCTCCAGCCCATTTCACACCACCCAGCTCTCCTGGAAGGGTTTCTGATATTTGCAGGTGGATCTTTCTGATGTCACTACCCAGGGCAGTAGAATGAGAAGCTTCCCTCTGTGGTGTGGGGTGGAGCCATTAATTTTTCCAAGTCACTAATGACCTCCAGATATCCAAATGAAATGCTCTGTTTTCGGAAATTTGGGGATTGCCTGATGGTTGATCTGGCTTTGCCTGGTTCATTACCAGCACATGATGTTCCTGAACCTAGATCCTCTAAAGTTCCCAGAGAACCCCGTTAGTTCATATGTGGTCATAATTCCAGCTGGGTCACCATGACGTTTGGAAATATGTGGTTGATGCTGTTGCTGTTGTCAGGGGCCCGGGTAGGGTCCCCAGTCCCCACTGCAAGCGTCTTGGCTTTCTGAGTCTGTCTTTTCCATGACATTAGAACACTGTCCGGGAAAAAGATGTCGTGTGTTCTTGATAACATCTGTGGGATCTCCTCTGTCTTTGAATGTCTTCTTGGCAGTACTTATTTTCATAGGATTCTCTGACACATTAAATCTATATTTTAC
>NW_011889528.1:42356-43406 GCF_000151845.1 Pteropus vampyrus | reverse complement strand
AGCTTTCTCTCCCGATCTTGAAAATGTGGATGTGTGTACAAGCGACCTCCGTGTGGACTGTGCTGGGTGGTGTGACAGGCTGATTGGGGTCAGGGAAGACACTGTGTCCCCTGGGGTGCCAGCTGCCCTGCCCGAGTGGGCTGAGGGCAGATGTGTGCGCATGCATGGTGGAGCTGTATGTTCCTGCTGGAGTGAATCCACGTGGGGTGTCCTGCAACGTGCCACGGAGGCCATACATGCTGGAGAGAGCACCTGGGTAGAGCGCCCACCTGTGCTTTCCAGGTGGAGAGGAGATGAACAATGGTCTCCCCTCCTCGTCTGACCCTGGAGCCCTCCCTCCACGCCCAGAGCTTCCCCAGCCCCACCTTCTCTGTGTGGGCCTCTCCTGCGCTGTGCAGAAGCTGTGCAGTCGGCCCTCAGCGTCTCTCAGGAAACTTGTCCTCAGTGTCGCTGAGCATTCATTGTGTCCTGGGAGGGGGTGAGCTCAGCGTCTTCCTGTGCCAACATCCTGGACCCGTCCCTGTTAATAGATTGTTTAATAACATGATTAAACATGATTATTTAATTTCTCATCATCTGTATTTGAGAGGCTCAATGCATGTTAGACAGAATGAGTCATGTTAATTTCTGCTCTAATCACCAAGCGCGCCTCTGACAGGTTAGATGAAAAATATGCTATGTTTAAAGTATAGGTACCAAGTCCAATGTGTGAAGGGTGGAGGTTTTGAGAAATTCGACCCTTACAATTCAACTGGATTCTGCCACCATCTACCTGGAGACAGCATCCGGTTCCACAGGTAAAAGGTTCAGTCCCACCAGACTGCCCTCATCCCCCACAAGCCCACCCTCAACTTGAGAAGCCAGTCACAAGTTAAGGTTATAACATTTGCTCCTGACCGACCAACTGTAGATGGAAGGTCCAATGATCCCTGCTCACTGCCTGGGATCTGAGTCGTTTGTTAGAGGAGCTCACGGAACTCAGAGAAGCATTTTACTTGCTATCAGTTGATTATGAAAAAGATGCATAAGGTGGGGAAGGGGTGTGGCCCT
>NW_011889528.1:37404-38713 GCF_000151845.1 Pteropus vampyrus | reverse complement strand
AAGCCCCTCAGGCTCCTCCTGTGTCCCCACTGAGGGCTGTGGACCTTGGACACGGGGTTACTTCCAGTGGACACAGTAACAGGGAGAAGATATACTAGCAACGGAGAAATGCAAATTTAATCTAAAAAGAAGCATGTGATATTGTCAGATCAAGTGGTCAGAGGGAATCGGGTGTCACAGAAGAGATGACAGAAGAAGTCACCTCCTGTCTTGACTTGGTCAGAACCCCTACCATGAGTGATGGCACCAGGCCAGGATGTTAGGGACAGGTTTGTGTCTCACTTCCCCAAGTGTCTGGACCACTGTGTAAGTCTTTGAGTTGTCATCCCATGTGTTACAGTAATAGTCAGCCTCATCCTCAGGCTGGAGCCCGGAGATGAGCAGAAGCCCTGCGTTGGCCGAGGTGTCTTTGGATCCAGAGAAGCGGCTGGGGACCCCGGAGCCCTGGTGCTTATTGGAGTCTGAGTAGAAGTTCAGGAGATACCGGGGAGGGCTCCCTGGCTTCTGCTGGAACCAGTTTATCCAGTGGCCACCAACAGTGAAGCCACTGCTCAGGGTGCAGGTGAGTCTGGCTGTTGCTCCCGGAGAAGCAGAGAGGGAGGGCGGCTGAGTCAGCATAGGCTGGGAGAGGGAACCTGCAAACACAGACAAACTTGGTAGCTGGCACAAGAAATCAGAGAAAATTTCTCAGGATTTTGAGCAAGAGGGCGGTGATGTTGGGGGAAACCCAGCGTCCCCAAGGCCTGTCCCTACCTGTGCACTGAGAGAGGAGCACGAGGAGGACGGGGGTCCAGGCCATGGTGCACGCAGCCCCTGAGCCCACAGTGGGGCTGGGCTGCCACAGGCCTCCTTTTCTTCTCCACCCTCTGCCAGAGGAGGGGCTGTCCATGCAAATGTGTGTCCATCCAGTGACCGCCCAGCCCCTCCCTGAGCCCTGGTGCTGGAGTTCAGCTCACACCCAGACTGAGGAGGATGGAGATTGGCCTCACCCCATGGGAGAGCCCTGGGAGGAAGTACCTGCTGACACCACACAAAGGTCCCTGCTCAGGGGACTCTGCCAGGCCAGAGAGGACACAGCTGCTGAGTCTCATCAGGGAGCAGAGAACAGCCCCAGTCCCAGGCTCCTTTGAGTGAATGATCCTCACTGAGCAGCTCTGTAGGGACCACAGGGCTGTCCCACAGCGCCTTCTGCTGGCCTCAGGACACACACCTCCCTGTGGCCCAGAGCCCTCAGAGCCCAGCAGCTCAGCAGGTCCCTGGCTCTAGTCACACACCCATGGGCTGATTCCTAGTGAATGTGATTCCCATA
>NW_011889528.1:31890-33286 GCF_000151845.1 Pteropus vampyrus | reverse complement strand
ATGGTTGCCCAGCCTTGTGAATATTCTAAACACCATTAAGTTGTACACTTTAAATGGATGAAATATGGCATGTAAATTACTTCTCAATACATGTATATCTTTTTAAAATAAACTATGATAGTGAGCGACTGTCACTGACCCTTTAAAGTGTGTCTGTGCTCAGAAAGTCAGATTCGGACATTATATATCTGGCCACAGTCACCCTCTTTATTTGTCAGAGGCAGTCGTGGGGGTGATCAGGGAAACACGGGC
Organism: Pteropus vampyrus; assembly: GCF_000151845.1. Classification (NCBI taxonomy): domain Eukaryota; kingdom Metazoa; phylum Chordata; class Mammalia; order Chiroptera; family Pteropodidae; genus Pteropus; species Pteropus vampyrus. Next base: position 33,034 of record NW_011889528.1, on the reverse strand, counting down.
AGGTTTTTGTCTCAGATCCTCATGGGGCTGGAGCACTGTGTCATCGCTGATGCTACCGTCCCAAGGTGAACAGTAATAATCGGCGGTGTCCGCAGGCTGGAGACTCGCCATGCTCAGATAGGCCGTGATTCTGGACCTAGAGCTGGAGAACTGATCTGGGACCCCTGAGGGCCGAGAACTCCGACACATCATGGTTTTGGGGGCAGCACCAGGCATCCGCTAGTATCAGTGCACAGTATAGGTTCCAACGTTGTTGTTTCCGGTGCAGGAGAGGGTGACCTGTCTCACAGACCCCAACACCGAGGCTTCCTGCCTCAGGCCAGACTGCGCCCAGGTCCCTGGAACAGAGGAGCAGAGACGCAGAGAGTGAGACGGGGGCCACTGTGCGCAGCATGTGCTGATATGTCAGCATCAGATTACTCAGTGGATGCAGCATTACCACATGTGATTAATTCCAGGTATACAAGTTGGACTCCATATTGATCAACCTTTAATGTAACGCATTGTATCAATAAATCATAGGTTAAATGATATGATCTCGATAGACCCTGGAATAGTCTTTGACCAAATTTAAATAAATTCCTAATACAAACACACACAAATAGAAACAGAGAGTGCATTTATGATATGAATGCAAATTCTCTCCCATGCACATATGACTTAGTCTTACAGCCAGCACCTGAGCTAATGGGGCGGGGAGGAGGACATGTACATGGAGACCAGGAGTAGATCAATGTGACTTTAATTCCATTAAAATTTACCATCTATCTGCAAGTATCACCATGCAATTGAACAAGCAGACATAGATGATTAAATCTTCTCATCGATGGGCATGGACACGTGCTTATTCCCAAAGCCCCGAATGGATGCTGCAGCCTGAGACGCTCCGGGGCTGGTGCAGTAGGGACAGAAGACACCTCCCCATCAGCAGAAAGAACAGGCATTCACACTGAGGACTCATGAGAGGGCAACTTAGCTCTGTAAACTTCTGGAAATAGGTAATGACCAATGATGAAAATGCAGGATTCCACAGTCACAGTTTAGGTCTGAGATGACCACAGCTGGAACCCCATCCCTGCCACTGAGTGTCAGTGCAGAGACTCATTGTCCCCAGCTGAGGGGGAGCTGGCCTTTGTCTCCTTTG
>NW_011889528.1:25583-30312 GCF_000151845.1 Pteropus vampyrus | reverse complement strand
GGATAAGCAGGGGCGGGGCTGTGTGGGGCCTGTGGGGTGAGGTTGTCACAGCTGTGAGCCCTGAATAGAGGGCTCCAGGCAGTGCCAGGTGGTTTGTCTCAGCTGGGGTCCCCCAGACTCCACAGAAACAGTCACTGAGTGCCCCCTGGTGCCCAGTCCCAGATGCATCACTCTGTGACATGGTGACTAGAGCCCATCAGAAACAGGTCCTGCTCCCTAAGGCTCTGTCCACCTCCCCCTGACTAATGACCAGGCCTTGTGTCCCCTTATGTGGCCTCCCATCCCCTGAGGGCAGTCTCTATGCTCTACTCAGAGTCCTCACGGTGAGTCTGGCCACAGGTTCCTTGGCTGTTCTGTGGTCAGGACAGAGGTGGTGTCTCCTGTACAAACTCCTCATGGATCAGGACAATACAGAGCAGTGACCGTCCCCGTGGAGGCGAGTCCCCTTCTGTGCGGGACGCGGTTCTTCCCCTCTGTGTGATTCCTCCTTGTTAGATCGAGCCGTGTGTCTCCAGCACACGAACTGCTGGTTCCGTGTCCTCCCCGGGGACTCGCGGCACTTTGTTTCACACCTGCTCCTTGACCAAGCTTCACCTGGCAATCGGTGTCCTTGTTAGTGTGTGAACTGAATAAAACACGGCACACGAGTCTGTGCCGTATGTGTATGAGAGTCAGGTCTCTGCATTTCTGAATCAGGCTCACGCTGATCTCAGCCTCCAGGACACAGAAGAGGAGGGTGATCGTGACAGCACCACCTGGGTCCGGGACGCCTGCCATGGGGATTCTCAGCAATGACCCTGAGGTGACCTGGGGGAGCACTTGCTTGGTGATGAGACGGGAAAGGACTAGAATCAGAATATGTGGCCAGGGATTCACGAGCTGGGCCTCTGGGACTGTCCTGCTTGAAGGAGGGGCAGGTGGAAGAGAGGTGCCCAGGTGAGGGTGGACAATGCTGTCACTGCAGCTGATAAACCTGCTGCACCCATGTTGCTCCCCGTGGCAGAAGGCGGCCAGACATGGACGTTACGCTGCATTCGACCTTTTCTGAGACTCCTGAATTTTAAATACTGGCCTCACTGATGGAAGTGCGTGGGCTTTTTTGGAGGTTGATCTTTTGCAGAACAATGCAATGGTCAGGGGGGCAGATCTGGAACTTTGTGAGACAGGTGCCAGCTGGCCTGCGTGCCCGGCTCAGCTCCCAGTGTCCACAGTACCACACCCAGGATGAACTGAGGAAGAGGGTGGAAGGCAAAGCGAAGCACATGGAGGGGCCAGTTAGGGAAACCGTCTCTCCTGTCCTGTCCTCTGTGGATCCAGATCTCTCAGCCATGTGGTCAGCATGTGATGGACCTCACTCCAGCACAGACAGGCCCTGTGTTTCCCAGACCAGAAAGACAGTCCCTGGTCAGTGATTATGCCAGGGCAGACGCTGTGAGTGACCCGGTCCGGTGCTCGTGAAGGCCGGGGCTCCAGATCGATGGATCAGGAGGCTGAGTCTCTCTCACCTAGAAGGTTTGTTGTGGGGATGAGATGCCCGCAACTGTATGAGCATTTAGTTCCCAGGAGGGAAATCAGCCTGGTGACACGGGTGTCATGGGGAAGGGACATCTCAAATAAAGCTCAGAGAAAGGGGAAAACCCAGCAAGATCCTCCGCTCGTCATCTGGAAAGGAAACATCCCTGGGTCACCACTGATCAAGAAGGGAGACTGTGGTCAAGGTTTTCATCACAGATGTGACCTTGGGTCTAAACCTCATATCTTGACCCATGAACCTTCTTCAAGGAGGTGCAGCTACTCACCTCCCACTCTGTTCCCAATGACCAGCTCTAAATCTTTTCCCACCCCCCATTCTTTCCCTCTTCCCTCCAAAACTTATGGACATGTGAAATTGTAAAACAAGGAACAAGGATATTTGTGTACTTGGCAACAATGTAAGAAGTTGAGATTGTAAAGCTCTGGGAAAAACTGGGAGGTAACTGTTCACATAGCAATCACTGCAAATTCCTTGCTACATTTAGCAGAGCGTTCTGAGTTGTAAGAATCTCATTGTTCTACTAGATAAGTAATCTGGCTAACCTTGGTTCTTGGCTACTGTTTTTATCATTGTAATGCTATAAGTAGTGTGTTCTAAATAAACTCGGGGACACAGCTTGAATCTGTGCTGCCTCCTGCAATCCTGTCTTTCTTTCTTTTCCTCAGTCCATGCTCCCCCTTTCAGGTACCCTCAATTACTTCATCGGCTGGCTTCTGACACTTTCTTTTCTACCTCACCTGCACTATGCCTTACCCAGGACTCAAGCTTCATCTTTCTACCAAATTCATAGACCACTCAAGGTCCCTGACTATATTCTCACGTCCCCCTCATTCATCCTCTGCAGCAGCGGGACTTCGGAGACTTAATCAGATTCTGTATCTTTCTTGTCACATCATCTAGGTTCCCGGCCCCGACCTGAGTCCAACACATAGTAAGTGCTCAATAAATGGTGTAGATTGGTGGGCCCCTGAATAGTCAGCTCTCCTGACTGAGACACAGCTGGACTCTGTCCCCGGTTCTGTCCTGACTCGTCATGGATACTTCCCAGGGCAGCTGCCTCTGACATTGGGGACTGTCTACTGGGTGTGAGAAAATTAGATCATGTCCTGCTGCCACGGGCAGGATTTGGTGGCCTAAAATGAGAGGTCAGGGCTATATCTTCTCAACTATGTTCCCTGAAATGAGCGTGAGGTCACGGATTTGGCTAAATAAACAAACAAACAGAGATGTGTAATCTCCACACTTCGGCAAGGACACCGATTGTTCAAGTCTCCGGGAAAGTTTGGAGCATTTTCCATTTGGGCCTGTCCCGTGAAGTTTCTCCTCTCAGACCAGACCAACCTGACCACACCCAGCACCCTGGAAGGGCCATCTGATTTTGCACGTGGATCTCTGTGATGCCACCACCCACAACAGGAGAATGAGTAAGTCCCTCCAGGGGGTTGGGGACTGAGACATTAATTGTCTCTACACAATGAATGGCCTCCAGGCTGCTAAATGTAGGATGTGATCACAGTTCTTATGTTGCCAGGTAAGTCTGAATGACCTGACATTTTGTTTTGCTTCTGCCATGATTGTGGGGCCATCGAAAGTATAGGACCCCCTTAAATCATGTTTGAGTTGAAAATCTACCGGGTACCCTGCCGGTTCATACTGACAATAATTCTACATGAATTACCTTACAGGCCGCCTTATTTTGCTGTCGTTGTTGTTGTCATTGTCGTCGTTGTTGTGAGGGACTCCTGTTAGATCCCCACCCCCATTCCACACATACTGACGTGGGATGCCTCTCTGGCCACTGGAATTTAACGATGTCAGAGAAAACGTGTCCTCTCCTCCTAATTACCACTAGGGGCTTTCATTTGTCTTTAATTGCTAAGCTGAAGATTCATGCTGTCATCTTCTGAATCTGTGATAAGTTTTTGTTTCTTTTTCCTTATTTAGTCTAATTTTAAACTTATTTTATTCTTAGGATTGAGAACTAAGCCATTAGTATAAATACTTTTTTTCCCGTCCTACCTTAGTGGCCTCCAAAGTCTATTATCCATCCCACATTGGGCCCACAGTGATTAACTTTATTGGTAAATACACCAATATTGTCACTGAAGGAAGAACCGAGCTTTCTGGAAACTTTCCTTTAATATTGGGGTTCTCTGACATAATAAGGATTGGGTCTACAGTCTGGACTCCAGTGACTGAGATGCGTTCAAACATCTTCCTACCTGAAAAAGGGTGTGAACACAATCAGGGTCTGTGGCATTAAACTGGGGAGGGTGAGCAGGTGATGGGCATGAGAGCCACGTCCTTAATGGGAAGGGGTCCTTTCAACTCCAGGATGGAAACTCTGGAGAAAAAAAAGAAACTCACTTAACGAAGGTTCCAGAGCTCAGGGAATGATCAGCAAAGCCTGAGTGAAGCTCATGGGACACATAGAGGAGGAGCAGAAGGGACCTAGGTCCCTTGGGTCACACAGGCTGGACTTCCGTTCTCCATGTCATGTCCACCCAGCATTGGTGGAGATATAGAGCATGTGTGGGTCCCAGGCAGGGACAGGAGAGTGATGGGTCTGACTGGGGAGTGGAGGGCAGAGTTATCACATGACCCCACAAACAGGAGATCCTCGTGCATCGGGGTCGTGCTCAGCTCTGTAACCGTGATCCTCAGCCTCGTCCTCAGGCTGGAGCCCAGAGTGGTCAGTGAGGTTCTGGTAACAAACCTGGGTCAGGAGATTCAGGCTCAGTCAGACCCCTGGAAGGTCCCTCACTGCTGTCCTAGGTGAAGGTACTGCCTGGGAGCCTGTGGGACCATTGCCGCGGTGACTCCCAATTTGTCTGCTGACCTCTGTGCAGGAGAAGGTGACCTCAGATCTGAGATCATCAAGAGCCTCACAGTGGGAGTGACACACGTGGAAAGTTCCTGCCCCTGTTGTCTCAGAGGTCACCCCACATCCTGGATTGTTGGAAAGCTCCAGTGGGATCTGAGGGGACAGGAGGACACAGTCGGTGCCTGTGGCTCAGGAGAACCACTCGCAGGAGTCTTCACGGTCCCCAGTGGTGTCACTGTAGGAGCACGTCATCCATGGACCAACTTCACCCCCTTCCCTGGAGCAGACTAAGCAGCTATTTCCCAGTGGCTGTGTGACACCCCACCCACTCACGGCCCATAAAGAGGGTTCCTCAGACCCCAGTTTTCCCC
>NW_011889528.1:22214-24902 GCF_000151845.1 Pteropus vampyrus | reverse complement strand
CCCTGCACCCTGGATTGTTGGAAAGCTCTAGTGTGATCTGAGGGGACAGGAGGACACAGTCGGTGCCTGTGAGCTCAGGAGAACCACTCGCAGGAGTCTTCACGGTCCCCAGTGGTGTCACTGTAGGAGCGCGTCATCCATGGACCAACTTCACCCCCTTCCCTGGAGCAGACTTAGCATTTTCCCAGTGGCGGTGTAGCACCTCACCCACTCACGGCCCATAAAGAGGGTTCCTCAAACCCCAGTTTTCCCCTTTGCCGGCTCCCTACCCTGAATCCCACTCTGCATGCTCAGGTGTCGGGCCAGCTTTCTGTAGGTCAGTCCTCCTGGGCCTGGGTCCTCACCATCATCTCACATCTCAGTGCCTCATCCCCCGAATACACTGCCTGTCCGTCAGTCCTGAAGTTACAAGCCCGGGCTGGATGGAGACATCTCTGCTGTGACCCCTGGGAGAGCAGAGTCCATGTTATGGAAAAGGATCCACCTGCTGGGATGTTCCTGGGCTCTGATGAAGGTGAAACTTGGGACAAGCGCATCTTCCTTATTTCAGGAGAGAAGGGCAGCTCCTCAGGCCCTACTTTTGTCACATGAACAACTGGCTAACCTTTCTGTGTCATCACAGATTATTTTGGTTTTATTTTTCCTGAAAAATCAGAAATGTTGAATGAAAAATGGATAGTAAAACATTATGACCAGGAAGGGTTCGAAGCAAGGCTACAAAGGCCCGAGTTTTTAAAAGACTTTTAATTGTTCAGAACAAAGGCCTGAGCAGCCTGAGGTTTTTGTCCCACTTCCACATCTGCGCGTGTCACTGTGCGAGCACCACTGTGCCAGACTGAACAGTAATAATAGGCCTCGTCCTCAGCCTGGACCCCGGAGATGAGCAGAAGCCCTGCGTTGGCCGAGGCATCTTTGGATCCAGAGAAGCGGCTGGGGACCCCGGAGCCCTGGTGCTTATTGGAGTCTGAGTAGAAACTCAGGAGATACCGGGGAGGGCTCCCTGCCTTTTGCTGGAACCAGCCTATCCAGTAGCCACCAACACTGAAGCCACTGCTCAGGGTGCAGGTGAGTCTGGCTGATGCTCCCGGAGATGCAGAGAGGGAGGGCGGCTGAGTCAGCACAGGCTGGGAGAGGGAACCTGCAAACACAGAAACTCATGGCTGATAGGAAAAGAACCTGCTTAAAATTTTTCAGGGCTCTGGACCAGTAGAGATAAATGAAAGCCATGTGGCTTTCCCAGGTCCCCGAGTCCTGTCCTTACCTGTGCACTGAGAGAGGAGCAGGAGGAGGACGGGGGTCCAGGCCATGGTGCACGCAGCCCCTGAGCCCACAGTGGGGCTGGGCTGCCCCAGGCCTCCTTTTCTTCTCCACCCTCCGCCAGAGGAGGGGCTGTCCATGCAAATGTGTATCCATCCAGTGACCACCCAGCCCCTCCCTGAGCCCTAGTGCAGGAGCTCAGCTCACAGCGAGACTGAGGAGGACGGAGGTTGTCTTCACCCCCCTGGGAGAGCACTGGGAGGAAGCACCTGCTGATACCAGGCAAAGTCCCTGCTCAGGGAACTCTGCCAGCCCAGAAAGGACACAGCTGCTGAGTCTCATCAGGGAACACAGAGAACTACACCCAGGCCAGCCTCCTTCGAGTGAATGAATTGTCCTCACTGAGCAGTTGTGCAGGGACCACAAGTCAGTCCCCCAGTGCCCCCTGCTGCTGGCTGGATACACACCTCCCAGTGGCCCAGAGCTCTGAGAGCCCAGCTGGTTTATGCGGCTCATCAGTCACTGTCTCTATTCACGCATCCTTGGTCTGGTCCCTAGATGCTGCGATCCTGGTACACTGTGTCAATATTGTAGTTTATTACACCCAGAGTAAGGTCCATGGGAATAAGGTACATATATAACTATTCAAGGTGTCAGAGCACTTAGAGTATAGTCTAGAAGAAGCTAAATGACCCAGGTGTGCATCAGGTCCGGTGTCAGAGCCGAAGGGACAGTTGATGGTTTGAAAGGCTTGAAGGGGCTCTCCAGGGAAATGTCATAGAAGGGAATTTTCCAGGAAAATACTCAGTGGCATTTTACAAAGAGAACCATTTAGCAAACATTTCAGAGTCATGTCTTGTGTGAGCTAATTATAGGGACTCCATTTCAATCAGTGCTTGCTATAATAATAATAATAATCATAATAATCATCATGATAATAATAATGGCTTGTATAGGGTTCACCTTTACCTGTGGAATGTGTAACACCTTTCTTTATTTTAAGAACTGACTTTATAGTCTGTCATGTAGTTTTCAGGATCTCTACTTCACAGGTTTCTTGTCAGGATTTTGTCTTAGGTGTCACACAATTGGCTTACATTTTAAAAAATTTTATGTTATTATCTTTTCCAGGTTATAAAACATTTTATTTGCATATTTAAGACATCGTGCATTCCAATAATTAAAATCATTTGAACAGAGGAAGCGGCCCTCTGATTAAACTGCATGTACAGCCTGCGGGACACCGTGGACCAGCTTGGTTTTCACTCTAGATGTCTCTGTGGTCCCACCCAGCGTCTGCCGTCACCAGCATGCAAGTTCCTCTCCTTCCCCGCCCGTCAGACAGGCAGGTGGGAGAGGCAGGTGCGGCCTTCGTTGTCAGTAGTTCTTGGATGTGAAAAAGGAGCAGCACAGACATTTAAACTTGATCCA
>NW_011889528.1:21785-22164 GCF_000151845.1 Pteropus vampyrus | reverse complement strand
CTATATTATTTGCTGATGTCGCACCCAAGGGAGTGGAGTGAGAAAGGGCCTCTCTAGGTCCCCAGGGGAACAGCGATGCTATAACACTTGGACTTATATCTCAATGGGAAATTATCGTGTTTTTCAAAATGTCAAACTCTGTCCACTGTGTCCCTAGAGCTCCAACCTTGTGTGCTGTGCCAGACACTTCACAAGCATGTGAGGTGACAGGTAACGGGTGCCACAGGAAGACACAGAGGGTGACATTGCCCTGCGTGCATGTTGGGGTGGCACAGGGGGGAGTCTGGCCCAAGAGGATTGAGCAAAGCTGTGGAGTGTGAGTTGGGATCTGTAGGATGAGTAGGTGATCTCCCAGGCAGAGAGGGCAAAAGCCCTCAGG
>NW_011889528.1:21240-21735 GCF_000151845.1 Pteropus vampyrus | reverse complement strand
GCGGCCTTCGTTGTCAGTAGTTCTTGGATGTGAAAAAGGAGCAGCACAGACATTTAAACTTGATCCAACCTCTTCACATCTTACCACGTTAAACAGCTAAAAGGCGTAGAATAAGAAGGCGATGCTCGTGGAATGTCCAGTGCAGATTGGCGGTGCGCGCCTCATCATGAATCGCCTGGTCGCTTCTTCTGTTCAATCATTTCTTTTAGTGACAGTGAGTTTTTCTCTGACGTTTTGTCTCCTTCAGTTCTGGCTTATCGAATGCCTCAATCTCAACCATATCGGGTTTGTCAGACGTGGCTGCAGAGGACGCGGAGCGAGGCCGTGAGGACTGATCCGAACTGCTCGGTGGCTGACATTGTAAGTAAACCTTTCCCCTCGCTGTGCTCTCTCCCTCAGGGCCTTATTTTACTAAAAAGCTAAATGGGAGATTGTGATGTGTTTGCAGATGGGGTGAATGTGTGAGTCGCATAAAGAAACCATCACGTCCTTTGG
>NW_011889528.1:20782-21190 GCF_000151845.1 Pteropus vampyrus | reverse complement strand
AAGGAGCAGCACAGACATTTAAACTTGATCCAACCTCTTTACATCTTACCACGTTAAACAGCTAAAAGGCGTAGAATAAGAAGGCGATGCTCGTGGGATGTCCAGTGCAGATTGGCGGTGCGCGTCTCATCATGAATCGCCTGGTCGCTTCTTCTGTTCAATCACTTCTTTTGGTGACAGTGAGTGTTTCTCTGGCGTTTTGTCCGCTTCAATTCTGGCTTATCGAATGTCTCGATCTCAACCATATCGGGTTTGTCAGACGTGGCTGCAGAGGACACGGAGCGAGGCCGTGAGGACTGATCCGAACTGCTCTGTGGCTGACATTGTAAGTAAACCTTTCCCCTCGCTGTGCTCTCTTCCTCAGAGTCTTATTTTACTAAAAAGCTAAATGGGAGATTGTGATGTGTT
>NW_011889528.1:18728-20732 GCF_000151845.1 Pteropus vampyrus | reverse complement strand
GGGGGAGTCTGGCCCAAGAGGATTGAGCAAAGCTGTGGAGTGTGAGTTGGGATCTGTAGGATGAGTAGGTGATCTCCCAGGCAGAGAGGGCAAAAGCCCTCAGGTCAGAGGTCATGGTGTGCGTCAAGGTCAAAAAAATGGGGGAGCCTGCTTGCTGGTGACTCCAGTGAAAAGCCCTTCGAGGTCTAGGAGGTAGACCATGTGAGCCTATGAACTCCAAACAGAGTAACAATGAAATACCTAAATAAATAGATATTTCCTTTCTTGAACCATGAAATCTCTTTTTACTAATTGTGAATGCGTGTGAACATAGATATATTCTTAGAGACACCAGTATATTCACAACAATGTTGCCTGTATACATTTGCTAATTGTGCGGGTCCCGTCTCTCTCACTTCTGTTATTATTCTTAATAGTCCCGAGTCTGTATGTCTGCTGGCTCGGGCATGAGGCTGGCAGGCAGAGGCGACATGCCGTGGAGGGCTTGGCCTGGCTACCTGGTGTGGATGTGCTCCCTGGGCATTCCAGGGCCATAGGCACCAAACATGTGAGCAGGGCTTAGACCTAGGTCCAGATTGTTTATGCCAGTGGCAGCAGCAGCAGGAGAATCAACAGCACCTGCGGCCTCAGGTATGAGAAGGGACACTGCATGGGGGAGTGTGGTGACCTGCAGTGGGAGACCGTGAGACGGACCCCTCTCTCTGATTTCAGATGTGAATAATGGGACTCATCTTTCCTTTTTTTTCTTTTCTTGGTAGCCGGGCTGGAAGTTTACCAATTTTATTGTTCTTTTCAAAGCTTTTGATTTTGGTTGATTTTCATGGTTGATTCATTCTATTGAGTGCCATGCATTTTTGCAATAGTTTTTATTGTATAGTTTTTTTCTATTTGCCGTTCAGTATACTATACGATTTCTTTAGTTTACTATGGTGGAAGCTTAGATTATTAATTTTTTATCTTTTTTTACTTTCTATTGTATTACATTCATTGCTAGAAATTTCTTTTTAGCGCAACTTGTACCAAATCTCACATATTTTGACAAGTTGTATTTTCTCTTCATTTAATTCAAAATGTTTTAAATTTTTCTTTGACCCCTGTGTTATGGAGAAGTGTATTGTTTAATCTTGAAATATTGGGCATTTCCTGCTCTTTGTGTTGTTGATTTCTAGTCCAATGGTGTTCTGAGGACATCCTAGTCTTTTAAGTGTGTTCAGTTGGGTTTTATGGCCCAGAATGTGGTCTGTCTCGATGAATGTTCCATGCGGGTGTGAGAAGAACGTGTACTCTGCTGCTGTTCTTTGAAGTCTTCTGTAAATGTCCATTGGATCCAACTGACCTGTGGTGTTTGTATTCAGACTCTCTCCCGCTCCAGGACTTGTTGCTTGTCAGTGAGTTTTCTGAACAAATCCTCTAAACGCTATCTTCTTTGTCACGTCTGGATACTGCAGTCCCTTCTCAGCTACCTGCGTGGTCAGCTTTGGCAGGATGGAGATTTTATGAAACCCTGGGATCGATAGGTCTCACAGTCTCTGTAGAGGGTCTCTGAGGACACCAGGATGGTGCTGTCCACACTCGGCCGGTCTGGTGAGCACTCTGCAAGAGCCTTCACATTCTGCTTGGGCAGGGCCTCAAGTTCAGTCAGACAAGGGTTAGCGCATCAGCATATGTGGTTTTAAACTGTACTCTGGTTGTTTTGTGTTTTTGTGTGTTTGTTTTGTTTTGGTTTGGTTTGGTTTCTTCAATTTGGAGGAAGGTCAGTGCCATCTAATCTTGTGGGCTGTTTACATCAATGCTTTTGAGAGAGACTGGCCTGGAATCTCCTTTCTTAGTATTGATCTTCTCTGGTTTTAATAAGATCATATGCTTTCATGGAATTAATTAAAATGTAGCTGCTTATATCTGTGTGTGTGTTTGTGACAGAGACAGCCAGACAGACAGAGAAACACAGATTATTTCTCAACCACTGATTCAATTTATATAATTGTTGGTGAAATATTTATGGTT
>NW_011889528.1:17900-18678 GCF_000151845.1 Pteropus vampyrus | reverse complement strand
TTTGTGACAGAGACAGCCAGACAGACAGAGAAACACAGATTATTTCTCAACCACTGATTCAATTTATATAATTGTTGGTGAAATATTTATGGTTTTTAATATTTAATGAATACTTGTTTGGGAAGAACATTTTTTTCTAAAATTGGTCAATTTCTACATATTTTCAAATGCATTGGCATAAATGTGTTCAGCATATGTTCTTCTCTTGTGTTTATATCTGCTGCCTTGGAGTTATGTGTTCCTCTAATTTCCAGTAAAAGTTGATGTGATTTCTGTTTCTCTTGATAAATCTCACTAAAGATTGTTCATTGTCTTTTTCATAAAGAACCGGTTTGGTCTTTGTAGTTCTCCCTGTTAGTTCCCTATTTTCTATTTCTTTAATTTCTCTCTTGTATACTCTACTACTTACAGTATTTGGGTTTATTGCATTTTTGCCAATTTAAATATGATAGTTACTTCATTAATGTCCAGTCATTTTGTTGTTTAAATAAAATAACTAAGGCTCAACATATAATAGTTTTTGCTGCATCTCACGATTTTATTCACACTTTTATCATTCATTAGTAGATATTGCCTAATTTTAATGATAATATTATAGACTTTTGAGTATAAAAAGATATTCTAAATTTTCTAATATTGAAAGAAATGGCCATGTGCATACTTCTTTGCATATGGGTGCAATTCTCTCTATGGGACAGATTTCAAGATACTGAATTTTGGAGTAGACAGTAAATGCTGACACAACTTAACTAGAGATTGTCAATTCCTCTCCAGAGGT
>NW_011889528.1:16649-17850 GCF_000151845.1 Pteropus vampyrus | reverse complement strand
TGAATTTTGGAGTAGACAGTAAATGCTGACACAACTTAACTAGAGATTGTCAATTCCTCTCCAGAGGTGCTGAGTGCTGCTTTCCTAAGCAACAGTGTGAGCACAGCCACACGAGCACAGCGTATGTGAAACTGTTCAAGTTTTACCATTGATACATGTAAAATGATAAATCGGCATAACTATTTTTTCCATTAAAGTGGTATCTCAGTGTAATTTTAATATTTTTTATTGAGGTTAAACACTGTTTCTTTGAACTGTATCATGTCTCCACCATGTTGACATGGATGGCCGCTAGTCCTTTTTTCTCTTTTTGCAGAGACTTAATATATAGAGTTCATTAAAATTTTGTGATATAGTAGGCACCTGGTTTCCAGTTTGTCAGTCGACTCTTTCGAGGCTGACTTGTACAGGTATTCTTTTTCCTTTTTCTGTTGCAAAAAAAAAAAAACAAAACAATGAGATGAAGAGTTAACAATTTTTTTCTGAGATGATTACACACCAGAGACTTTTTTTTAATTATTTCTCTGTGTAAATAAATTGTGGATAAATTTAAACGGCAGCCAAATGACATTATATTTGTATGTCAACTCATAGCATTAAGCCGAATTTCTTTTGTCGTCAGCTCTTCAGAATGAATGGCTTGCTTTACTTGCTCTTTGAATTCTCCAGAACTTTCCACTTAAAAAGAACACCTCTCAAACTCTGCCTCTTCTAGCAATCAACTCACTTATAAAAGAGCAATTTGTTATTATTTTTAAATCACAGTTTCTCCTCACTGATTTCATGCCTGCGCATACAGAAATCTTTCCTAATAAGAATGGGTGAGTAAAGTCTAAAAATCCCTCTTCTAATAATTCTTAATGAATCTAATGAACACATTTAGTTTATGTTTTAAGTAAAGCCATCTATTATTTAATACTAGAATATCAAACCATTTATGTTTTAAAAAGTCTTATTGGATTCATATACAAAAATATTCACTCATAATTGTATTCACTGTTTTCTAATATATTCATAGTGTCGTACCATGAATCTAAATTTAAATCAACCTAATTCATTGGTTTGTTTATATATAATGCTAACTAATTACATGAGGAATACATATCTTATTTGTTGTTATCAAAATTAAAATAATACTTAGATCTTTTATTTTGGTCTAAATTAAACATACTAGCCCTTAAAACACATCCCTTTTATCCTA
>NW_011889528.1:13678-16599 GCF_000151845.1 Pteropus vampyrus | reverse complement strand
AATTAAACATACTAGCCCTTAAAACACATCCCTTTTATCCTAAAGAAATAACTGTTCCCAGATTAAAGGTATGCTCCAGTAATATGAATATATACAGATACATACTGTACAACCTATATCTATATCAATCAACTGATGCTTTGTTTTGTTTTGTTTTTAACCTAATGCCATCTTGCTTCGTGTGATGTTCCAGGACTGGCTTTTCCATGGAAAATACAACGTGTCATCCTTCAGGTCCCAGGTAATATCTTAGGTGCTAGAGATACAGAAGGGCAAACAACCCGCAAAAATGGAAGGGATTACTGTAAACTGACTTGTTTCTCCCCAGTCCGATAGCGAAATCGATGCTGCAGGAGGCTGTAGCACAGATGTTTTGTTGTTTCGCATCCTCCTGGCACAGGACTGGGCTGTGCGTTCTCCAGCCCGACAAGCGTGTCGTGATGTAGTACTTGGAGCTCATCAGAAATCGAAATAAAAAAGTGACTTAAGAGAATTATCACGGTGACCCCAAATAACAATTCAGGATTAAAAGTGGTTTCAAATGGATGAAGCTCTGAGCTCAACTTCAGGTCAGATGTGCAGAAACTGTGCGTGACCTCCCTGCGCAGACCTGTGCCACCTGGCGTTTCTGTACGGCCAACAGGACCTTTTCTTTGCCTTTTTCTTTCGTTTTGGGCTGTGTTAATGAAGGCAATAGGTCCGTGACAGGAAGAGGATGTCCTTGAACAGGCGGCCTTGGGTGTCAGAGAGGAGTGGGTGTGGCCTCCTAAGGGGTTTAGGGGCTTCCTTCACTGTGCAGCTGAATGGACTGAGTGTAAATTCGAGCGCTGGGTCTCTCACCATGATGACCGCTCCTTCTACAATAGGGGACAGAACAGTCACTCTGCGAGACCTGACCTCGCCTGACCTGTCACCCCGCGTAGGTTCCAGGGGTGCCCCAAGGTGAGGCGATGTCCCTAGGGTTCCAGAGGGAGGACAGAGAGCAGAGACAGCAGCCTGAGGGATGGGGGAATGGCAGGGGAACGGGGGCTTTTTGAAGATAAGGTCAGAGTTCCCGGCCCCTCATTGATGTTTTAGATGTTGACTGATGGATTCAGAAGCCATCCGGGAGCTTCCGCAGGTGCCTAAGGAACCTGAGGACTGTCCAGGGGTCCCCGCCCACATGTGTGCGTTCCGGCCACCGCGTGCACAATCTCCTCACCTGCAGTGACCTGCCCACTAGTGATCGAGGTCAGGGACGGACCTGGAGTCTGAGTAGTCACAGAGGGGTCTCTTTTACCTGGGGAGCAGGGCCGGGGGTGCCAGTGAGGGCTGGCACAGGGCTGCAGTTGACGGGGTACCAGTTTCCTCTAATGGACTTGTTCACCTTTCACCCAGGTCAGCACCAGGATGAGGTTTAACCTATTGTAACTCCTGGCGTCTGTGGGACTCTGGGACCAATGGATGACAAAGCTTTATATTCCAACCCCACGGATGCAGTTTCTTCACAGTTTTGCCCCCCACCCCCGTCTTTGAAGCTGAATTTACTCCTAGATAGACATTTCCCAGAATGGCGTCGGCCAGGTCTGCCCCGGTGCTCACTGCTGTGGCGCTGGAGGGAGGACAGGGTCTTTATTGGGCCCACGTGGAGTCTCTGAGCCAGGAGACTTCATCAGAGGGGCATCTGGGTTTCGTCGGCTTCGAGGCTCACATGCAGGCGAGTAGAGGAAAGGCTGTCACTTCCTGGCTCAGTGAGACTGTGTTGGTTTGTGCATTTTTAAAATCTCTTTATATTTATTTGATGAAATACAGGAAGAGCATTTCCCATATCATAAAGAGAAGAACAACCAAGAGGGAGACATTTAGAATTCTTCCAGGGACACAAAAAGAAAGACAAGGAAGAAGCAGCTTTCCATCATAATAAATGTAACTCAAATGAGGAAGATATTACCAAAATATTCGGTCTAATTGGCACATCTATATACCATTTTAAAATGACAGAATAGAACAAATTTTGTTTAAAAATGGATGATATAAAATTATACAATATAAAAATGGCACATAGAGAAAATGAAAAATGAAAAAAATTGTTAACATGTAATAAAAATAGATAAAATATGTATTTTCCAAGGAAGATAAAAAAATTGGTTACAGAAAACAATATGATAAAAAAAAATATACCACATGTCAAAAGAAAAAAAATAAGATAGTTTCAAAGGACATAACAAATATCCTAATTCTTGTAGGAGGTAGGTATAACAATGATACCTAGACCTTACAAATAAAATATATTGAAAGGAAATTACAGAGCAATGCTACAAAATATTGATGAAAATGTTCTTAATACAATATTAACAGATATGTCAGTATCAGATTACTAAGTGGATGCAACATTACCACATGTGATTTATTCCAGGCTTATATATAAATTGCGGTCCATATAGATCAACCTTTAATGTAACACATATCAATAGATCATAGGTTAAATTATATGATATCTCTAGGTCCTGAAAGAATCTTTCACCAAATTTTAAATAAATTCTTAACAAAAACACAAATAGAAATAGAGGTACATTTATGATACGGTAATTCACAGTCTCCCACACACACATGACTTAGTCCTACAGCCAGCACCTGAGCTAATGGGGCGGGGAGGAGGACATGGCCATGGCGATCAGGAGTAGGTCAATGTGACTTTAACTCCATTATTATTCACCATCTATCTGCAAGTGTCAATGTAATTGAACAAGAAGAAATCGACGGTTAGCTCTTCGCATCGATGGGCATGGACACGAGCTCATTCTCAAAGCCCCAAAAGGATGCTGCAGCCTGAGATGCTCTGGTGCTGGGACAGAAGACACCTCCCCGTGAGCACAGAGAGCAGGCATTCACACTGAGGACTAACGAGAGAACAACTTAGCTCTGGAAACTTCTGGAAATAG
>NW_011889528.1:12241-13467 GCF_000151845.1 Pteropus vampyrus | reverse complement strand
TGGGTCAGCACAGACTGGGCCCAGGAGCCTGGAAGAGGGAGAGACACAGAGATGGTGATGCTGGGGCTAGAGACAAGAGGAGGGAGCAGAGCCCCATGTGTCCTCCCAGGGCCCCTTTCCCTGTCCCCGTATCCAGTCACCTGTGCAGTGAGCGAGGAGGGTGAGGAGGAGAGGGGACCAGGCCATGGCGGAGATGATCACCACGTCCTGCCCTCTGTGTCCCCACAGCTGAAGCAGAGCTTCCCCCACGTCTCTCCCTCCTCTCTTCAAGCTCTGACAGAGGGAGGGTCCACTCACGCAAATGAGACCCCCGGATTTCTTGTCCTTCACTGGGACCTGGGTCAGGCCCCTTTGCCTGAGGGATTTAGGGGGTGGGCAAGGGTGGGGCTAGGTGGGGCCTGAGGAGTGAGAAGTTCACAGCTCTGAGTCCTGAGCAGAGGGCGCCAGGCAGTGCCAGGTGGCTGGATGGTCACAGCTTTGATCTCCCCTAGACCATCAGGAATAGGACAGAGCGCCCCCTGGTGCACAGGCGCAAACACACCATTGTGTGACATGGTGACCACAGCCCTCTGGACACAGCTCCTGCCTCCCAACTGATCTGTCCTTAAGGCTAGGACATGTGTTTCCTCCTCTGGCCTCCCCATCACCTCAGGGTGTCTCCGTGCTCCACTCAGACTCCTCAGGGTCACTCTGTCCACGGCTCCGTTGGCTGTTCAGTGGTCAGGACTGAGGTGGTGTTTCCTGTACAAATTCTTCTTGTCCCAGGATGAAGTTCAGAACAGCGTCCATCCCGGGAGGCATGTCCCCTTCTGTGCAGGACACTTGGCTCTTTCCCATTATGTGATTCCTTGCTCGTTAGGGTCCATGTGTCCTGATATCTGGTGACTGTCTTCATGCCGTTCTCTCATCCTGATGATTGTCCGGTAAACAGTGATGCTGAGCGTGAGTTTATTGCAATTTGACTGTGTCTGTGGTGTTAAGTGCTGCCTGTCTAGGCATCACGACATCTAAATCCTCACGGCCAAGACTTAGGTTGAAATGGAGTCATCAATCCCCCAAATAATTCACTGGGTGCCATGGAGATTCCTCCACTCACCCCCGTAACACCAGTGCCCGTGTAGCTGTGCAATTCAGGACAGATCGTGCATCCTCGTTGTGACTCAGGGCACATGCTGCAGTCTCAGGGGTGGCTCTCCCTTCCTGCCAGGTGTCACCTTGTGTCGGTG
>NW_011889528.1:11420-12191 GCF_000151845.1 Pteropus vampyrus | reverse complement strand
GTGGCTGGATGGTCACAGCTCTGATCTCCCCCAGACCTTCAGGAATAGGACAGAGCGCCCCCTGGTGCACAGGCGCAAACACACCATTCTGTGACATGGTGACCACAGCCCCTTGGACACAGCTCCTGCCTCGCAATTGCTCTATCCTTAAGGCTAGGACATGTGTTTCCTCCTGTGGCCTCCCCATCACCTCAGGGTGTCTCCGTGCTCCACTCAGACTCCTCAGGGTCGCTCTGTCCACGGCTCCGTTGGCTGTTCAGTGGTCAGGACTGAGGTGGTGTTTCCTGTACAAATTCTTGTCCCAGGATGAAGTTCAGAACAGCGTCCATCCTGGGAGGCATGTCCCTTTCTGTGCAGGACAATTGGCTCTTTCCCATTATGTGATTCCTTGCTCGTTAGGCTCCATGCGTCCTGATATCTGCTGACTGTCTTCATGCCGTTCTCTCATCCTGATGATTGTCTGGTAAACAGTGATGCTGAGCGTGAGTTTATTGCAATTTGACTGTGTCTGTGGTGTTAAGTGCTGCCTGTCTAGGCATCACGACATCTAAATCCTCAAGGCCAAGACTTAGGGGGAATGGAGTCATCAATCCCCCAAATAATTCACAGGGTGCCATGGAGATTCTGCCACTCACCACCGTAACACCAGTGCCCATGTAGCTGTGCAATTCAGGATAGATCGTACATCCTAGTTGTGACTCAGGGCACATGCCGCAGTCTCAGGGGTGGCTCTCCCTTCCTGCCAGGTGTCACCTTGTGTCGGTATCTCTG
>NW_011889528.1:9154-9692 GCF_000151845.1 Pteropus vampyrus | reverse complement strand
TAAAGTATTTGAATTGTACTTTTTCTGGACCAGTTTCTCCCAACACATTCATCAATTTCCTTCACATGAGAACTCCTCACAGAGAATGGAAAGCAATCCAGACCCTTTCCTTCATCTTTCTCGGTAAGGGTGGTCAACGTTAGGCCACCCTGAGGGCTCAGTGGTCTGGTCATCTGATCCCCATATCGACTGATGACATTTGTGCCCGAGATCATTGAAGACAAGTGTTATGTCCTGGTTCGTCATCTGGGTCTCTCATCGTGTCATGCTCCACTGTAGTACAATGAGCAGACATACTCAGCCTCAGCTTCAGGCTGGGCCCTAGAGGGTCAGAGCAGTTTTACCTCCAAGGATGGAACCCAAGAACCGTGCAGGGTCCAGGAGAGTTCATTGCTTGCATCATAAGTCAGTATGCTGTGGGCTTGTCCATTCTTCTGATGGACCCAGTGTTGACGATGACCACCGGCAACGGCTCCTGTGCTGGAGCCAAAGGTGAGAGTGACCGTCATGCCAGAGGACATGGTCTGTTATGGCTCCT
>NW_011889528.1:7022-7722 GCF_000151845.1 Pteropus vampyrus | reverse complement strand
GGCATGATGGTCATTTCCACCCTCTCTCTTCCCTTCTGCCTCTGAGGCTGAGCCATTCTGAGCACGTGAGGAGGTTTTGGTTGCACTTCCCCGTGAGTTCACATCACTGTGTAAATATCACTACCCATATACAGATTACAGTAATAGTCGGCCTCGTCCTCAGGCTGGGCCCCCGTGATCGTGAGGGCGGCTTTGTTCCCAGAGATGGATCCGGAGAAGTGACCAGGGATCCCAGAGGGTCGTTTGTTTGTTTCGTAGATAAGCATGCGGGGAGCCCGGCCTGCAGTCTGCTGATACCAGCTGGGGTAGTTACTGGTAGAGACTGACCCAGAGCTAAGGCCACAGGTGAGTGTGACCGTCCCTCCAGGAGACACTGACAGCGATGGCTCCTGAGTCACCACAGTCTGAGAATTCACCCCTAAAAGCAACAGGAGACACAGTTGTCATGAAACAAGGTCACCCAGAGGACCTGCCTTTATGAACTCCCAATATGTAGAGTCCCTTCCCCTGACCTGAGCCATAAGCGAGGAGCCCCAGCAGAAGTACCGTCCAGGCCATGGTGGGGACACTCACAGGTTGCGAACTCCTCAGGCTCCTGGGCAGTGGTGTGATGTCCTCAGGCCTTTTTAAGTTTCACAGACTCATTAGGAGGAGAAGGTGCCTCATGCAAATCAGCTTTCTCTCTCTTCCTGACCCAGAG
>NW_011889528.1:5085-6007 GCF_000151845.1 Pteropus vampyrus | reverse complement strand
CCTTTTTAAGTTTCACAGACTCATTAGGAGGAGAAGGTGCCTCATGCAAATCAGCTTTCTCTCTCTTCCTGACCCAGAGTCACCCTGATGTCCCTCGGGGAGGTCTTGAAAGAGGCAGATGCTGGGACCTCACACAGACCAGATGGCATGGTAACTGAGACATTGATGAAGAGACTTCCGGCCTTTCACCGAAATGGTCTCTCCTGTGTCTGGTGACCTCAGTTCCAAATTCCCCCTCTGGAAAGGCTGAGAGTTGGGTGATGAGATGCTGCTTTCTCCATATTCCGGCACCGACAATCTAGTGCACCCCAACACTCACCCCTGCCCGTGAGCGGTTTCTCCTCCCCAGTCCAGTCCCTTCCTGTCTCCCTGGAGGACGAGTAGCGGGCATCCCTCCCACAGCAGCAGCCTCAGTGGGAAATCCCAGTCACACGCGATGTGTGAAGGGACAGGGGTCTCCCACCGCCACCATCCTGTCCACGGTCCCCAGTTCAGCAGTGAGAGCCCAGGGCTGGGCGCCCACACACGGAGCCGCACTGCCAGCCTTGGCGGGGGAGGGGAAGTTCTCCTCTGCTGTGAGGAGCCATGGGCCACCTGGAGCGGCCTCAATGCCCTGCAGGGTTTGCCAAGCAGAGAGATGATGTCACCACGACATTATGAGCTTCCTCCCAACACCAAATCTAAAAGAAAAAGGAAACATGTCACTTGTAACCAGAAATAAAAATTATACTCTGTCTGAACAAGTTGGTGCGAACATCCTGAGAATTTTAAAACTCCCTCTCCTCTTAACAGTCTCCCAGGAGCAGAAAGAACTGGGAAGAGCAGACGAGGGGATTTGGGGTCAAGGGGAACAGCAGGGAGATGAGATTTCTCATTAATTTTTGAAAGTTAACTACAGAGATCGTGTTTCCGCAGTGGGAAA
>NW_011889528.1:4740-5035 GCF_000151845.1 Pteropus vampyrus | reverse complement strand
CATTGCTGGATTTCGGACCCTCGCCTCCCCAGGTGTCTCTTTACCTATGTCCAGGTAGCATTGTAGGTGATTTGTTTTCTTGCAAATTGGCTCTACATGTGAGATTGTCTATCCTGCCTGAACCGCAGCTGGCGCTGTGACTCCAGGAGCGGTGGAGGATGGAGTAGGCGGCCAGAGTGTGAGCTAGAGCCATTGCTCATGTGGCTCCAGGGGGCCCAGGTGCAGGAAAGTCACCCTTCAGTGAGGACACTGCTGCCCAAGTGTGCAAGAGCCAGTGGAGCATTTTCCCAGCCTG
>NW_011889528.1:0-3786 GCF_000151845.1 Pteropus vampyrus | reverse complement strand
CCAGGTGTCTCTTTACCTATGTCCAGGTAGCATTGTAGGTGATTTGTTTTCTTGCAAATTGGCTCTAGATGTGAGATTGTCTATCCTGCCTGAACCGCAGCCGGCGCTGTGACTCCAGGAGCGGTGGAGGATGGAGTAGGCGGCCAGGGTATGAGCTAGAGCCATTGCTTACGTGGCTCCAGGGGGCCCAGGTGCAGGAAATCACCCTTCAGTGAGGACACTGCTGCCCAAGTGTGCAAGAGCCAGTGGAGCATTTTCCCAGCCTGTGGCCCAGACCCGGAGCTCTCAGGACTTGTCCCTCAGCGCCCCCTGCTGGGCCCAGACCCCACAGCCGCCAGCCCATTTCACACCATCCAGCTCTCCTGGACGGGCTTCTGATATTTGCAGGTGGATCTTTCTGATGTCACTACCCAGGGCAGTAGAATGAGAAGCTTTCCTCTGTGGTGTGGGGTGGAGCCATTAATTTTTCCAAGTCACTAATGACCTCTAGATATCCAAATGAAGGGCTCTGTTTTCGGAAATTTTGGGATTGCCTGATGGTTGAGTTGGCTTTGCCTGGTTCATTACCAGCACATGATGTTCCTGAACATAGATCCTCTAAAGTTCCCAGAGAACCCCGTTAGTTCATATGTGGTCATAATTCCACGTGGGTCACCCTGACATTTGGAAATATGTGGTTGATGCGGTTGCTGTTGTCAGGGGCCTGGTTAGGGTCCCGAGTCCCACCTGCAAGCGTCTTGGCTTTTTGGGTCTGTCTTTTCCATGACATTAGAACACTGTCCGGGAACAAGATGTCGTGTGTTCTCGATAACATCTGTGGGATCTCCTCTGTCTTTGAATGTCTTCTTGGCAGTACTTATTTTCCTAGGATTCTCTGACATATTAAATCTATATTTTACTCGAGTTTTGCCATTTCTCTCAACACGAGGATTGACACAAAAGAACATTCCTGTCAATGAAGCTGTCACCCGCTTCTAGAGGTCGCTCCTTCATTCCTGGCCTGAGGACTCCTCGTGACCTGTTACCAAATCTGCATTGGGCCTGATCAAGTTCTTTCGTTACAAGCTCCATGCATTTAATGGCGGTTGGGTTGATAAGGTCTATGTGCAAAAGAATTGATTTTTAATCCAATATCATCCCCAACAGAGAACCAGTGAGGGAGAAGATTTGGAAGTCGTGGGGATTCACTGGAGAAAGTGAGGACGTGGTGGGTCTGAAGCCATGTCCATAATGGGGAGGGGTCTTCAAGTACAAGGAAAACAGGACCTCCCCAAGAGTGACATCTCACGAGAGAGAGAGAGAAACCCAGCTTCCTTAGGGTGTCAGGGCTCAGGGAAGAAGGAGGGTAACTTGGGCCGAGAGCAGGGGACATGCCAGGGGTTGGTAGAGGGCCACCTGGTTCTCCCGGGTCACTTGTGCTGGACTTCTGCTTTCCTCGCCAGCTTTGCCGGCACCTCTGAGGAGTCTCGTGTTTCTGGTACAAAGTGATTCTGTTTGCACTGGAGACCAGTGGGAATAGGAGGTGTTTTCATTGACCTCATGAACATAGACCAAGGTGAGAACACGAAGCCACCAGGTTTAATAGCACATTTGACAGCAGAATCTTTAACCTGAGCTGGTGTTGGACACAGTTGGGGACAGAGCAGTGATTGGACAGACAGAGGTGTGCAGGGCAGAAGTTCACCTCACTTCCTGCTGGGACAGCTGTTCTATGTGGCAGTGGTTCCATTTAGTCATGTGACAGTGATAATCAGCCTCTTCATGAGGCTGGGGCCCAGAGTTGGTCAAGAGGCCACGTGTACAAAGCAGGAGTCAGAGATGAGGGCTGAACCCCTAAGAGTCAATCATCTCTGTCCTAGATCACAGAGTAGGGGCTCTGCCTCGAGGTCCTTGAGACCATTGCCAAGGTGACCCCAATGTGTCTGCTGCATCTTGTGCAGGAAAAGGTGACCTCGGATCTGGGCACATCGAGAACTTCAAAAGGGGGTGACATGGGCACCTAATGGGGACTTCCCATCCTGTTGTCCCGCATCCTGCCTCAAGCCTGGATGGTTGGAAAGCTCCAGTGAGGTCTGCAGGGACAGGAGGACACAGTCAGTGCCTGTGGGGTCAGGAGATCCACTCAAGGGAGTCCCCATGGTCTGAACTGGTGTCACTGTAAGGACTTGTCATCCATGGGCCAAGTTCACCCCCTTCCCTGGAGTGGACTCAGCATTTCCCAGCAGCTCTGGGGTACCCCGGCACTTTCTTATCCCATGAAGAAGGTTCTTGGCCTCAGGTCCCAAATCCCTTTTGTGAATCCTCCCTCTTCTGACATCATATCCAAAGTCTCAGGTCCCCAGTGAGGGTCCCAGGCCAGCTCTGTGCCTGGAGTACCTTCCGTGCCTGCATCCTCACACAGCACCCCACATCTCAGTGCCTCGTCTCTGGGACACAGGGCTCCTCGGCCCGCCATGATCACTGGAGCCTGGGAGAGATGGGAAGGTGTGTGCTGTGACCCCTGGAAGAGCAGAGTCCGTGCTGTGCAGGACGGTCCACTTTCTGGGGTGGTCCCCGCATCGTCGGACATGAAAGCGAGGAAAGGCTCATTTTCCTCATTGAGGAGAAAAGGAGCAGCCACATAGACTCTGGTTATCTGTCCCCAGAGCAGCCCGCCCCACATCTAAGAACTTCTGCTCTGTTTGAGAAAATCAGTCAATGTGTTGCCAACAAGGACAGATTTAGAGAGCGGAGGACACTATCTAGACGAAGTTCCCTGGGGTGGGTCTCACCACTCACTTGTCGGTCAAACTCACAAAGAAGGCAGCTATCTGGTCAGAGCAGTGGGGTCTGCCCAGGGAAGCCCCATTGTACAGGAAACAGCAGGTTCTTGTCTCACTTCCCCATGGGCCTAGAGCACTGTGGGAGCACTGAGACTGTTATCATATGTGTGGCAGTAATAATCGGCCTCGTCCTCAGCCTGGAGCCCACTGATGGTCAGGGAAGCTGAGCTGCCAGACTTGGAGCCAGAGAATCGGTCAGGGACGCCCGATGCTCGATCGCTATCATAATAGATGAGGAGTTTGGGGGCCGTTTCCGGGAGCTGTTGGTACCAGTTCACATAGTTATCCCCGATGTTGGAGCTGCTTCCAGTGCAGGAGATGGTGACACTCTGTCCCGGGGCCCCAGACACTGAGGACGGCTGGGTCAGCACAGACTGAGCCCAGGAGCCTGGAAGAGGGACAGACAGAGAGCTGGTGATGCTGGGGCTAGAGACATGAGGAGCGAGTAGGGCCCCATGTTTCCTCCCAGACTCCCCTCCACTATCCCTGTATCCGGTCACCTGTGCAGTGAGCGAGGAGGGTGAGCAGGAGAGGGGACCAGGCCATGGTGGAGATGATCACCGCGTCCTGTCCTCTGTGTCTCCACAGCTGAAGCAGAGCTTCCCTCAAGTCTCTCCCTCCTCTCTTCAAGCTCTGACAGAGGGAGGGTCCACTCATGCAAATGAGAACCCCAGCTTTCTTATCTGTCACTGGGACGCTGGTCAGGCCCCTCTGCCTGAGGGAATTAGGGTGTGGGCCAGAGCGGCTCTGTGTGGGATGGGGAGGTCACAGCTGTGAGACCTGAACAGAAGGCAGCAGGCAGTGCCAGGTGGCTGGTCCCGCTCTGAATACACTCAGTTCAAGCGCAGGCCCTCAGCGCCCCCTGGTGTCCAGGTCCAACACACTATTGTGTGACTTGGTGCCCAGAGCCCTTCAGAGACAGCTCCTGCCTCCCCACTGCTCTGTTCCTTGTCCCCCTGCCTGA
>NW_011889527.1:64726-66817 GCF_000151845.1 Pteropus vampyrus | reverse complement strand
CTTTAGTGTTAAGATTAGGATCAGGGTTAGCGTTAGAGTTAGGTTTCGTTTTAAGTTAGGGTCAGAGTTAGGGTTTGATTTAGGTTAGGATTAGAGTTAGGGTTAATAATAATGTTAGGGTTTGTATAGGGTTAGAGTTAGTTTTAGAGTTAAAGTTAGGGTTAGGGTTAGCTTTAGATTAAGGGGTTAGGGCAGGGTATTTCTTCAATTAAATTTATTTTGAGGGTTATTGTTAAGGTTAAGGTTAGAATGAGGGTTAGGATTAACTTTAGTTTTAAGGTTAGGATCAATGGTAGGGTTAAGGTTAGGGTTAATGTTAGGGTGATGGTTTAGGTTTAGGGTTTGTGTTCATTTTAGGGTTAGTGTTAGGGTTATGTTATGACTACGGTTAAGTCATGGTTTGTGATAGAGTTAGGTTTAGGTTACAGTTTGGATTAGGGTTAGGAATGGTGTTAGGGTTAGGGTTGGTTTTAGGTTTAGGGTTAGGTTTATGATAAGTGTTTAGGGTTAGACTTATTGTTAGTGTAAAATTTAGGGTTAGGGCTAATCTTAGGGTTAGAGATAGAATTAGGGTTTGGATAAGCTTTAGCTTTAGGGTTAGACTCAGGGTTAGGGTTAGGGTTAGGCTTAGGCTTAGGATTACGTTTAGGGATAGGTTTATGTTAGGGTTTTCATTACGGTTAGGTTTAGTTTTAAGGCAAGAGTTTAGAATTAGGATTAGTATTAGGGTTAGAGTTAGGATTAGGTTTAGGTTAGAGATAGTGTTATCGTTAGGGTTTGCTTAAATTTTATTTTCGGGTTAGGTCTATGTTTAGGGTTAGGGTTAGAGTTAGGTTTATGTTAGGGTTCGAGTTATTGTTAGGGTTAGTTTTATGGTTAGCCTTAGCTTTAGGTTAGGGTTAGGGTGAGGATAAGGGTTTAGGGATAGATATATTGTTAGTGTAAAATTTAGACTTAGGGTTAGAATTAGGTTTATGATTAGCTTTACTTTTAGTGTTAAGATCAAGGTTAGGTTTAGTATTAGAGTTTTGGTTAAGATGAGGTTTAGGAATAGGGTTAGTTTTAGTTTTACTTTTACAGTAAAAGTTAGGTTTAGGGATGGTTTAGCGTAAGTAGTCAGGTTTAGTTTTATTGTTAGTGCAAATTTAGGGTTAGGGTTAGTGTTAGTGTTCGGGTTAGAATTAAGGTTAGGATTAGTTTTAATTTTAGAGTTAGGATCAGTGTCTGGGTTAGTATTACGTTTACAGTTAGAGTTTGAATTATTTTTAGAGTTAAAGTTCGGGTTAGGATTAGGTTTAGTGTAAGGGGATAAGGTTTAGTTTTAGTGTTAGCTTCAAGGTTAGGGTTAGGGTTAGGGTTAGGGTTAGAATTAGGTTTAGGATTAGCTTTAATTTTAAGGTTATGATCAGAGTTAGAGTTTGGGTTATGGTTAGCTTTAAGTTAGGATTAGAGTTAGAGTTTGATATACTTTAGAGTTAGAGTTAGGGTTAAGGATTGTGTTAGGGCTAGGCTTAGCATTAGAGTTACTTTTAGAGTTAAACTTAGGGTTAGGGTTACTTTTAGGGTAAGTGCTTAGGGTTTGAGTTATTGTTAGATTAAAATTTAATAGTAGGGTTATTGGTAGGTTTAGATTTAGAATTATGGTTAGGATTCACTTTACTTTTAAGGTTAGGATCAGTGTTAGGCTTAGGGTTAGGGTTAGATTTAAGTTAGGGTTAGTGTTAGGATTTGGTTTAGTTTGGGGATACAGTTAGGGTTAGGGTTAGTGTTAGGGTTAGGTTTAGGGTGGGAGATAGATTTAGAGTTAAATTTAGGTTTAGGGTGAGGTTTAAGTTAAAGGGTTAGGACCAGGGTTATTATCGTTATTTTAAAACTTATGTTTAGGGTTATTGTTAGGGTAAGGTTAGAATTAGGGGTAAGATTAACTTTAGTTTTAAGGTTAGGAGCACAGTTAGTCTTAGGGTTAGGTTTAGGATGAGGTAGGGTTAGGGTTAGGCTTTAAGTTTAGGGTTAGTGTTAGTTTTAGTGTTAGGGTTAGGGTGATGGTTAGGGTTAGTCTTAAGGTTAAGTTAGGTTTAGGTTTAGGGTTAT
>NW_011889527.1:61919-63241 GCF_000151845.1 Pteropus vampyrus | reverse complement strand
AGATTAGGGTTAGGGTTAGCATTAGGTTTAGAATTAGAGTTAGGATTTGCTTTAGTTTTGGAGTTAGGATCAGGATTAGGGTTAATATTAGGGTTAGGGTTAGGGTTATAGTTAGTTTTAGAGTTAAAATTAGGGTAGGGTTATGGTAAGGAGTTAGGGTTAGGGTTATGGTAAGTTCTAAATTTAGGGTTAGCGTTATCATTACGGTAACGTTTAGAATTAGGTTTAGAGTAAGAAGTTAGAGTTAGGTTTAGTGTTAATGTTAGGGTTAGGTTAGTTTTAAGTTAGGTTTAGGGTTAGGTTTACATTAGGGTTGGAGTAAGGGTTAGGGTTAGTGCTAGAGTTAGCATTAATTTTAGGGTTAGTGTTAGGGTAAGAAGTTAGAGATGGGATTAGTTTTAGTGTAGGGTTTAGGGTTAGGGTACTATTAGGGTAAAGGTTAGGGCTACGTTTAGTTTAAGGTTAGTGTTAGTATTAGGGTTCGTGTTCGGATTAGGATTAGAGTTCTTTTTAGAGTTAAAGTTAGGGTTAGGGTTAAATTAAGAGTTTAGGGTTAGGGGTGGGTTTAGTTTTAGAGTTATATTTAGGATTAGGGTCAAATTTAGGGTAAAGGTTTCGGATTCGGGACATTGTCAGTTTAAAATTTAGTGTTGCAAATATTGTTAGGATTAGGGTTATAAAGACGATTAG
Organism: Pteropus vampyrus; assembly: GCF_000151845.1. Taxonomy (NCBI): domain Eukaryota; kingdom Metazoa; phylum Chordata; class Mammalia; order Chiroptera; family Pteropodidae; genus Pteropus; species Pteropus vampyrus. The sequence continues at coordinate 62,551 of NW_011889527.1, read as the reverse complement.
GATTAGCTTTATCTTAAGGTTAGGATCAGAGTTAAGTTTAGAGTTAAAATTAGGGTTATGTTTATGGTTAGGTTTAGGGTTAACTTTAGTTTTTGGGTTAGGATTAGTGTTATGTTTAAGGTTATGTATAGTGTTAGGGTTTATTGTTAGGGATAGGGCTAGGGTTAAGATAAGGGGTTCGGGTTATTGTTACGCTTGGGTTATTGGTTAGTGTTTGGGTTAGGGGTAGCGTAAGTGGTACGTTTAGGGTTGTTGTTAGGATTGCTCTTAGGGTTAGAGTTATCTTTAGGTTTAGTGGTACAGTTAGTGATAGGATTAGGTTTACCGTTCAAGTTATATTTAAGATTAGGTTTACGGTTAGGGTTTCAGTTTGGGGTTATTGTTAGTGTAAAATTCAGATTTAGGGTTAGTGTAAGGGTTATGGTTAGAATTAGGGTTAGGATTATTTTTAGATTTAGGTATAGGATCCTGGTTAGAGTTAGCGTTAGAATTAGGTTTAGAGTTAGGTTTAGGGTAAGAAGTTAGATTTAGGAATTTTATTAGGGTAAGGGATAGTGTTAGGGTTAGGTTAGGGTTAGGGTTACCATCAGGCTTTGGGTCAGACTTAGGTTAAGATTATGCTTAGGGATAGG
>NW_011889527.1:59144-60729 GCF_000151845.1 Pteropus vampyrus | reverse complement strand
ATTATTTTTAGATTTAGGTATAGGATCCTGGTTAGAGTTAGCGTTAGAATTAGGTTTAGAGTTAGGTTTAGGGTAAGAAGTTAGATTTAGGAATTGTATTAGGGTAAGGGATAGTGTTAGGGTTAGGTTAGGGTTAGGGTTACCATCAGGCTTTGGGTCAGACTTAGGTTAAGATTATGCTTAGGGATAGGCTTAGTGTTAGGGTTAACCTTAGGTTAGGGTTATAACTAATCCTAGCTATAGTTTAGGATTAGTGTAAGGGAACCTGCTAGGGTTAAGGTTATTGATAGTGTAAAATTTAGGGCTAGGGTTAGAATTGGGTTAGATTTAGCGTTAGTTTTGGGGTCATCATCAGGGTTAGGGTTAATGTTAGGGTAAGGGTTACTATTAGGTTTTGTGTTAGCTTTAGTTTTAGGGTTAGGATTACGGTAAGGTGTTGGGGTTAGTGTTATTGTTAGTGTAAAATTTGTGATTAGGGTAGAATTAGGTTTCGGATTAGCTTTAGTTTTAGGGATAGGATCAGGGTTATGTTCAGTGTTAGACTTAGAGTTACAGTTAGAGTTTAGGATTAGTGTTAGTGTTAGGGTTACCGTTAGGGTTCGGTCAATGTTTATTTTGGGGGTAGGTTTATGGTTAGGGTTAAGATTAGGGTTAGATTTAGTTTAGGATTAGTTTAGGGTTAGTGTTAGGGTAGCGTTAGGATTAAGTTTAGGGTTATGGTTAAGTTTAGCGTTAGGGTGGGGATAGGGTTAGGGTTACAGTTAATGTTAGCCTTAGGGATAGGGTTAAGTTTAGGGTAATAATATTAGAGTTAGGGTTAGTTTTAGGGTTAGGGTTAGGGTTAGAGTTGGGGTTTTGAGTTAGAGTTAGGGTTAGAATTAGGGTTAGGATTGGCTTTAGTTTGTAGGTTAGGATCAGAGTTTGGGTTAATATTAGTTTTAGAGTTAGCGTTAGTTTTAGAGGTAAAGTTAGAGTTAGAGTTAGGTATGGTAAGTGGTTAGGGTTATATTTATTGTTAGTGTAAAATTTAGGGTTAGGGTTACTGTTAGGGTGAGGGTTAGAATTAGAGTTAGGATTAAATTTAGTTTTAGGGATAGGATTAGTATTAGGGTTATTGTTAGGGTAAGTGGTTAGAGTTAGAATTAGTATTAGGGGGGTTATGGTTAGGTTCATCTTTGGGTTATAGTTATGGTTAGGGTTAGGTTTAGCTTTAGGTTAGGTTTAGGTTTAGGTTTATGGTTAAGTTTACGGTTAGTGTTGGGGTTAAGTTTATGGTTAGGTTTAGAATTAGGGTTAAGGTTAGGGTTATCGACAGGCTTAGTGTTAGTGTTACGGTAAGGTTTATGTTAGATTGAAGGTCAGGTGAGGGTAAGAGGATAGAGTTAGGATTAGTGTTAAGGTTAGAGATAGGATTAGGGTTAAGAGTTAGGGTTACTGTTGGGGTTAGCTTTAGGTTTAGTGTTAGGGTTAAGGTTAGGCTTAGGGTTAGGTTTAGGGTTAAGTTTAGGTTAGGAGTAGGGTTAGATTTAGTGTAAGTGTTAGTTTTAGGGTTGGCCTTAGGTTTAGGGTTAGGGTTGAGATAAGC
>NW_011889527.1:56213-57949 GCF_000151845.1 Pteropus vampyrus | reverse complement strand
TTTATGGTTAGGATTCGGGTTACGTTTATGTTAGGATTACGGTTAGGGTTAGGGTTAGCATTAATATTAGTGTAAAATTTAGGATTAGTATTTTTGTAGGAAATAGGGTTTGAAATAGGATTAGGATTAACTTTAATTTTAGGTTTAGGTTCCGGGTTAGGTTTAGGTTTAGTAATAGGATTACCGTTAGGATTCAAGTTAGGTTTGTTTTGGGATAGATTTATGGTTATGGTTAGGGTTAGTGTCAGGGCTGGGATAGCATGAGGGTTAGGACTAGGAATTAGGATTATGTTTAGGGTTAGATTTAAAGTTAGGGTTAGGGTTAGAGTTAGGGTTTGGGTTATTGTTAGTGTTAGGAATTTGGGTTATGTTTAGTGTCAGGGTGAAAGTCAGGATTAGTGTTAGGATTTGGGTTAGGGTTAGAGTTAGAGTTAGGCTTACTGTAAGGGTTAAAGTTAGGGTTAGGGTTAAAGAGTTTAGAGTTAGGATGAGTTTTAGGGTTAGTGTAAGGGTTAGGGTTACGTTAAAGTTAAGGTTAGTTTTAGGGTAAGGGTCAGGGTTAGGTTAGGGTAAAGGTTAAGGTTGCGTTAAGGTTTATGGTTAGGGTTAGGGTTAGGGTTAAGTTTAGGGTTAGGGACATGGTATGGGTTTAGTGTTTGAGTTATTCTTAGTGTGAATTTAGGGTTAGGTTTAGAATTAGGGTTAGGATTAGCTTTAGACTTAGTGTTAGGATCTGGTTTTGGGTTATTGTCAGGATTACGTTTAAGGTTTCGATTAGATTTAGGGTTATGGTTAGGGTTAGAGTTAGTTTTAGATTTAAAATAGGATTTGTGTTAGGTTTAGTGTCAGGGTTTAAGTTTAGGTTTATTGTTAGTGTAAAATTTAGTGTTAAGGGTACGGTTAAGTTTAGGTTTAAGGTTTACGGTTAGAGTTGGTGTTAGGGTTAGAGTTAGGGCTAGGATTAGGCTTAGGGTTAGGTTTAGGGTTAGGGTTAGGGTTAGGGTTAGGGTTCATTTACCGTTATGGTTTGTGTTAGGGTTACAGTTATGTTTAGAATTAAGATTATGGTATGAGGATAGAGTTAGGATTAGTGTTAGTGTTAGAATTTGGGTTAAGATTACTTTGGGGTTATGGTTAAGGTTAACTTTAGTTTAGGATTAAGGTTAGGAGTAGAGTTAGGGTAAGAGTTTTGAATTAGTATTAGTGTTAGGGTTCGGGTTTGGTTTAGGGTCCATTATTGTTAGGGTTATAGTTAGTGTTACTGTTAGGATTATGTTTAGAGTTAAGGTTAGGTAAGTTAGAATTAGTGTTAGGGTTAGGGTTCGGGTTAGGGTCACGTTAAGGTTAGGATTAGGGTGAGGGTTAAGGTTAGGGTTAGATTAAAAGTTAGTGTTATGCATAGGATTACAGTTAGGTTAGGGAAAATGTTAGGGTTAGGGTTATGGTTCACAGTTAGGGTTAGTGTTTAGGTTTAGGGTTAGGGTTAGGGTATTAGTTTAGCTTTTGGGTTATTCTTACAGTAAATTTAGGTTTAGGTTTGAATTAGGGTTAGGATTAGCTTTAGATTTAGGGTTATGATCTGGGTTACGGTTAGTGTTAGGGTTACCTTTAAGGTTTCGGTTAGTTTTAGGGTTAGAGTTAGGGTTAGAGTTAGTTTTAGAGTTAAATTAGGGTTTGCGTTAGGTTTAGTGTCAGAATTAAGTTTAGTGTTATTGTTAGTGTAAAATTTAGGGTTG
>NW_011889527.1:53827-56108 GCF_000151845.1 Pteropus vampyrus | reverse complement strand
TAGGGTTAAGCTTAGCGTTAGGTTTAGGGTTAGTATTAGGGTACGGGGTTAGTGTTAAGGTTATTCTTATTGTAAAATTTAGGATTAGGGTTAGAATTAGTTTGAGGAGTAGCTTTAGATTTAGTGTTATGATCTGGGTTAAGGTTAGTGTTAGGGTTATGTTTAAATTTGTTTTAGATTTTGAGATAGGGTTAGTGTTATGGTTAGAGGTAAGTTATGGGTTAAGTTTAGGACTACTCTTAGGGTTACGGTTAGCTTTAGGTTTATTGTTATGGTTAGGATTAGTGTTAGTTTTACGGTTAAAGTTATGCTTAGGATAGTTTTAGGGTAAGGGAATGGGTTTTAGGTTATTGTTAGTATAAAATTTAGAGTTAGGGTTAGTCTTAGGTTTAGGTTAATGTTAGGGTTAGTTTTAGAGTTAAATTTAGGGTTATCATTAGGGTTAGGGTTAATGTTAGCAATAGTTTTAGGGGTAGGATCAGGATTAGGAATAGGATTAATCTTAGGGTTAGGGGTTAGTGTTAGGGATTGGGTTAATGTTAAGGTAAGTGGTTAGGGTTAGTATTTGGGTTTAGGTTATGGGTTAGGGTTAGGGTTTGGGTTGGGGTGAAGGGTAACGTTAGTGTTAGAATTAGGGTTACTCTTAGGGTTAGAGTTACCTTTAGATTTAGTGTTAGTTTTAGTGTTAGGTTTAGATTTACAGTTAAAGTTATGGCTATGATTAGGTTTAATGTAAGGGGTAAGGTCTTGGGTTATTGTTAGTGTAAAATTTAGACATAGTTTTATTGTTATTGTTAGGGTTAGATTTAGCATTAGTATTATCTTTAGTTAGGTAAGAGTTAAAGTTAGGCTTTGTATTAGGGTTAGGTTTAGGGTTATGGTTAGGTTTAGAGTTAGGGTAACAAGTTAGATTTAGAATTTGTGTTTGGGTTAGGGTTAGGAATAGGGTTTGGTTAGGGTTAGGGTTCCAGTTAGGTACAAGTTAGGGTTAGCTTAAGGTTAGGTTTATAGTTAGGGTTAGGTTTAGGTTAGAGTTACTGTTAAGGTTAGGGTTGGTGTTAGAGTTAGGGTTCGCTTTAGATTTCGGGTTAGGTTTAGCATAAGAAGTTAGAGTTAGTGTAAGGGGTTAGGGTTAGCGTTATTGATAGTGTAAACTTTAGAGTTTGGGTTAGTTTTAGGTTTACGGTCAGAATTATGGTTAGCATTAGCTTTAGTTTTAGGGTTAGGATCAGGTTATGGGTTAGGATTTGGGTAAGAGTTTAGAGTTAAGATTAGGGTTAGGTTTAGGGTTAGCGTTATGATTAAGTTAGAGTTGGGTTACCATTACGGTTCAGGTTAGGTTTAATTTAGGGGTAGATATATATTTAGGGTTAGGGTTATGTTTAGGTTAGGGTTAGGGTTAGAGTTAGCGTTAGTGTTATGGTTAGCATTAGCTTAAGTTTGAGGGTTAGTATAACCGTTAGGTTTACTTTTAGAGTTAGCGTAAGAGTTTAGACATAGCATTTGTATTAGGGTTAATTTTAGGGTTAGGGTTAGGTTAGGGGTAGATTTATCGTAAGGGTTAGGTTTAAGGTTAGCTTTAGGTAAGGGTTACTGTTAGAGTCAGTGTTAGTATTAGGTTTAGAGTTAGGGTAGGGTTACTGTTAGTTTAAAATTTAGGATAAGGTTTAGAAATAGGGTTAGGATAAGTTTAGTTTAAGATTAGGTTCAGGGTTAGAGTTAGTGTGATCATTAGAGTTAGAATAACGGTTTGGTTTAACATTAGTTTTAGGGTTAGGATCAGGAGTAGGGTTAAGGTTAAAATTAGGTTAGGTTTAGAGTTAGTTTTAGAGTTAATATTAGAGTTAGGGTTAGGTTTATGTTATGGTTAGGATTAGCATTATTGTTATTTTAAAATTTAGAGTTCGAGTTACTGTTAGGGTTAGAGTTAGAATTAGGATTAGGATTAATTTCAATTTTAAAAGTGGGAATAGGTTTATGGTTAGGGTGCCTGTTAAGCTTAGATTTTAGGGTTAGGGTTAGTGTTAGGTTTAGTGTTAGGGTTAGGTTATGTTAGGGTTCTCGTTTGGGTTGGAGGTCAAGGTTAGGGTATGAGTTAGAGTCAGGATTAGTGTTAGGGTTATGGTTCGGTTTAGGGGTAGGGTTAGGTTAGGGTTAGGGTTAAGTTTAGGTTTATGTTAGAGTTAGGGTTAGGGTAGGGTTTAGGGTTAAGTTAGGGTTAGGTATATGGTTAGATTTAGGGTAGGATTAGGGTTAGTGTTTGTGTTAGTGTTAGAGTTAG
>NW_011889527.1:51905-53377 GCF_000151845.1 Pteropus vampyrus | reverse complement strand
GGTTAGGCTTATGGATTAGGCTTAGGGTTATTGTTAGTTTTAAGGTTAAGATTAAATTAGTGTTTAGATTAGGGTTAGGGCTAGACTTAGGATTAGTGTTAGGGTTAGTGTTAGCTTAAGTTTTAGGGTTAGTATAACTGTTAGATTTAGTGTTAGCGTAGGGTAAGAGTTTAGACATAGCATTTGTATTAGGGTTAATTTTAGGGTTAGGATTAGGTTAGGGGTAGATTTATCATAAGGGTTATGGTTATGAGTAGCTTTAGGTAAGCATTACTGTTAGAGTCAGTGTTAGTATTAAGGCTAGAGTTAGGGGTAGGGTTACTGTTCGTGTAAAATTTAGGGTAAAGGATAGAAATAGGGTTAGGATAATTTTTAGTTTAGAGTTAGGTTCAGTGTTAGAGTTAGTGTGAGCATTATGGTTTGGATTAACATTAGTTTTAGGGTTAGGATCAGGATTAGGGTTAATGTTAAAATTAGGTTAGGTTTAGAGTTAGTTTTAGAGTTAATATTAGGGTTAGGGTTAGGTTTATGTTATGGGTTGGGATTAGCGTTATTGTTAGTTTAAACTTTAGAGTTCGTGTTATTGTTATTGTTAGAGTTAGAATTAGGGTTAGGATTAACTTTAATTTTAAGGGTGGGAATAGGTTTAGGGTTAGGGTGCCAGTCAGGGTTAGTCTTTAAGGTTAGCGTTAGTGTTAGGTTTAGGTTTAGGATTAGGTGATTTTATGGTTCTGGTTAGGTTTAGTGTCAAGGTTAGAGTAAGAGTTTAGAGGAAGAATAATTGTTAGGGTTACGGTTACGGTTAGGGTTAGGGTTAGGTTAGAGTTAGGGTTAGTGTTAAGATTGGGTTTAGGTTTAATTTAGGGTTAGTTTTAGGGTTAGAGTTATGTTAGGATTAGGGTTGGTGTTAGAGTTAGTGTTAGAGTTAAGGTTAGCATTTAGTTTATGGTTATGGTTAAGGTAAGGTGTTAAGGTTAAGGTTATTGTTAGTGTATAATTTAGGTTTATGTTTGGAATTAAATATAGGATTATCTTTAATATTAGGGTTAAAATCAGGGTTATCGTTAGTGTTATGTGTAGGGTAGAATTAGTGTTACAATAAGCTTTAATTTAGGGTTAGATTCAAGGTTAGTGTTAATGTTAGAATTAAAGATAGGGTTAGGGTTAGTTTTAGAGTTAAAGTTAGGATTGGCGTTATTTTTAGGTTAAGGGGTTAGGGTTACGGTTATTGTTAGGTTAATATTTAGGGTACTGATTATCGATAGAGTTAGGGTTAGAATTTTGGTTACGATTAGCATTAGATTTAGGATTAGGATCAGGGTTATGGTTAGATTTAGGATAAGGGGTTCGGGTTAGGGTTTGAGTTAGTGTTAGGGTTACGGTTAGGGTTAGGTAAGAGATTTGAGTTAGGATAAGTGTTAATGTTAGAGAAAGTTTTAGAGTTAGGGTTAGCATTAGGTTTAGGTTAGGGT
>NW_011889527.1:47953-49633 GCF_000151845.1 Pteropus vampyrus | reverse complement strand
AAGGTTAGGTGATGTTTAGGGATAGGGTTAGGGTTAGATTTAGTTTTAGAGTAAAAGTTAGCTTTAGGGTTATGTTTAATGTAAGTTTTCAGGTTTAGTTTTATTGTTAGTGTAAAATTTAGGGTTAGGGTTAGTGTTAGTGTTTGGATTAGAATTAGGGTTAGGATTAGCTTTAGTTTTAGTGTTAAGATCACTGTTCGGGGTAATGTTAGGGTTAGGGATAATGTTAGGGTTAGTTTTAGAGTTAAAGTTTGGGTTATGGTTAAGTGTAAGGGGTTATGGTCAGGGTTATTTTTAGTTTCAAATTTAAACTTAGGTTTTTGTTAGGGTTATAATTAGAATTAGGGTTAGGATTAATTTCATTTTAAGGTTATGATCAGTTGTAGGGTTAGGGTTAGGTTTAGAGTTATGGTTAGACTTTAAAGATAGTGGTTCGGTTAGGGTTAGGGATAGAATTAGGTTTAGGTTAGGGTTCGGGTTAGGGTTAAGATTGGGTTTAGGCTTAGGGTAAGAGATTAGACATAGCATTATTCTTAGGGTTAATTTTAGGGTTAGTGTTAGGTAGTTTTACGGTATGTGTTAATGTTAGAGTTAGGTTTAGGATAGGGTAGTGTTAGTTTTAAGGTTAGTGTTAGGGTTATTTTCAGTGTAAAATTTAAGCTAATGGTTAAAATAGAGTTAGGATAAGCTTTAATTTTAGGGTTAGGTTCAAGGTATGGCTAGTGTTCAGTTAGGGTTAGAATTAGGTTTAGGATGTGCTTTAATTTAAGGTTAGGATCAGGGTTAGCGTTAGAGTTAGGGTTAGTTTTAAGTTAGAGTTAGAGTTACGTTTTGATTTAGGTTAGGGTTAGAGTAGGTTGAAAGATAATGATAAGGTTAGGTTTAGGGTTAGAGGTAGTTTTAGAGTTAAAGTTAAGGTTAAGTTTATCTTAGGGTAAGGGGTTAGGCCAGAGTATTTGTTAGATTAAAATTCATTTTTAGGTTTATTATTAAGGTTAAGTATAGAATGAGGGTTAGGATTAACTTTAGTTTTAGGGTTAGGATCAGTGTTAGGGTTAGGTTTTGCGTTAGGGTGCGGGTGAGGCTTTAGGGTTACTGTTTGTGTTTCTTTTAGGATTAGTGTTAGGGTTAGGGTTAGGATTACAGTTAAGTTATGGTTTGTGATAAGGTTAAGTTTAGGTTACACTTAGGGTTAGGGATAGGGATTGTGTTAGGTTTAGGGTTGGCTTTAGGTTTAGGGTTAGGATTAGGGTAAGGCGTTAGGTTTAGTGTTATTGTTAGTGTATATTTTAGGGTTAGGTTTAATCATAGGATTAGGGATAGAATTAGGGTTTTGATTAGCTTTAGTTTTAGGTTTAGACTCATGGTTAGAGTTATGGATAGGGTTAGGGTTTAGGTTTAGGTTTAGCATTAGGTTTAGGTTAGGGTTCTGGTTAGGGTTAGGGTTAGTTTTAAGGCAGGATGTTAGAGTTAGGATTAGTGTTATGATTAGTGTTCAGATTAGGATTAGTTTAGGGGTGGGGTTACCATTAGGGTTTCCTTAAGCTTATTTTAAGGTTAGGTATAAGTTAAGGGTTAAGGTTAGTTTTAGGTTAGGGTTAGAGTTATTGTTAGCGTTAGTGTTATGGTTAGCCTTATCTTTAGTTTAGGCTTAGGGTGAAGATAAATGTTTAGGGATAA
>NW_011889527.1:46550-47903 GCF_000151845.1 Pteropus vampyrus | reverse complement strand
GGATAGAAATAGGGTTAGGATAATCTTTAGTTTAGAGTTAGGTTCAGTGTTAAAGTTAGTGTGTGCATTATGGCTTGGATTAACATTAGTTTTAGGGTTAGGATCAGGATTAGGGTTAATGTTAAAATTAGGTTAGGTTTAGAGTTAGTTTTAGAGTTAATATTAGGGTTAGGGTTAGGTTTATGTTATGGGTTAGGATTAGCGTTATTGTTAGTTTAAACTTTAGAGTTCGTGTTATTGTTATTGTTAGAATTAGAATTAGGGTTAGGATTAACTTTAATTTTAAGGGTGGGAATAGGTTTAGGGTTAGGGTGCCAGTCAGGGTTAGGCTTTAAAGTTAGTGTTAGTGTTAGGTTCAGGTTTAGGATTAGGTGATTTTATGGTTCTGGTTAGGTTTAGTGTCAAGGTTAGGGTAAGAGTTTAGAGGGAGAATAATTGTTAGGGTTACGGTTAAGGTTAGGGTTAGGGTTAAGTTAGAGTTAGGGTTAGTGTTAAGGTTGGGTTTAGGTTTAATTTAGGGTTAGTTTTAGGGTTAGAGTTATGTTAGGATTAGGGTTGGTGTTAGAGTTAGTGTTAGAGTTAAGGTTAGCATTTAGTTTATGGTTATGGTTAAGGTAAGGTGTTAAGGTTAAGGTTATTGTTAGTGTATAATGTAGGTTTATGTTTGAAATTAAATTTAGGATTATCTTTAATGTTAGGGTTAAAATCCGGGTTATCATTAGTGTTATGTGTAGGGTAGAATTAGTGTTACAATTAGCTTTAATTTAGGGCAAGGTTAGGGTTAATGTTAGAATTAAAGATAGGGTTAGGGTTAGTTTTAGAGTTAAAGTTAAGATTGGCGTTATTTTTAGGTTAAGGGGTTAGGGTTATGGTTATTGTTAGGTTAATATTTAGGGTACCGATTATCGATAGAGTTAGGGTTAGAATTTTGGTTACGATTAGCATTAGATTTAGGATTAGGATCAGGGTTATGGTTAGTGTTAGGTTTATGGTCAGGTTTTAGTGTTAGATTTAGGGTTATGGTTAGATTTAGGATAAGGGATTCAGGTTAGGGTTTGAGTTAGTGTTAGGGTTACGGTTAGGGTTAGGTAAGAGATTTGAGTTAGGATAAGTGTTAATGTTAGAGAAAGTTTTAGAGTTAGGGTTAGCATTAGGTTTAGGTTAGGGTTAGAGTTAGGGTTAGCGTTAGGTTTCGGGTAATGGTTAGAGGTAGTTTTAGAGTTAATTTAGGTAAGGTTATGTTCAGGGGAAGGGCTTAGGGTTATGGTTATTATTAGTGTAAAATTTAGATTTAGGGTTAGAATTGGGTTAGATTTAGCTTTATATTTATGGTTAAGTTCAGAGTTAGGGTTA
>NW_011889527.1:43226-46086 GCF_000151845.1 Pteropus vampyrus | reverse complement strand
GTTAGGTTTAGGTTTATTGTTAGTATAAAATTTAGCATTAGGTTTAGAATTAGTTTTAGGGTAAGCTTTAGTTTAGGTTAGTATCAGTGTTAGGGTTAGTGTTAGGGTTAGGTTTAGAATTATTGTTCGCATTACCTTTATTTTCAGGGTGAGGCTCAGGGTTCAGGTTAATGATAGATTTAGGGTTAAGTGTAGGGTTAGTTTTAGACTTAAAGTTATATTTAGGGTTATGTTTAGGAAAGAGGTTAAGTTTAGGTTTAGCATTAGGTTTAGGTTAGGGTTCTGGTTAGGGTTAGGGTTAGTTTTAAGGCAGGATGTTAGAGTTAGGATTAGTGTTATGATTAGTGTTCGGATTAGGATTAGTTTAGGGGTGGGGTTACCATTAGGGTTTCCTTAAGCTTATTTTAAGGTTAGGTATAAGTTAAGGGTTAAGGTTAGTTTTAGGTTAGGGTTAGAGTTATTGTTAGCGTTAGTGTTATGGTTAGCCTTATCTTTAGTTTAGGCTTAGGGTGAAGATAAATGTTTAGGGATAAGGTTATTGTTAGTGTTAAATATAGGGTTACGGTTAGATTTAGGTTTAGGATTAGCTTTACTTTTAGTGTTAACATTAGGGTTAGGGTTAGTGTTAGAGTTAAGGTTAGGATGAGGTTTAGGGATAGGGTAAGTATTAGATTTAGTTTTAGAGTAAAAGTTAGGGTTAGGGTTAGATTTATTGTAAGTGCTCAGGTTTAGCTTTATTGTTAGTGCCAAATTTAGGGTTAAGGTTAGTGTTAGTGTTCGGGATAGAATTAGGTTTAGGATTAGCTTTAGTTTTAGTGTTAGGATCAGCCGGATTAATATTATGGTTTGGTTTAGAGTTGCAGTTATTTTTAGAGTTAAAGTTCGGGTTTGGTTAGGTTTATTGTAATGGATTATGGTCACTTTTATTGTTAGTTTAAAATTTAAGGTTAGCTTATTGTTAGGGAAAGGGTTAGAATTAGTGTTAAGATTAATTTTTTCTTTTAAGATTGTTATCAGAGATAGGATTAGGTTTAAGGTTAGTATTATGGTGAGGCTTTCAGGGTAGGGGTTTGGTTAGGGTTAGGAGTAGCATTTGGTTTAGCTTAGGGTTCGGGTTAGGGTTAGGATTGGAGTAGGGTTAGCGTAAGAGGTTAAACATAGCCTTAGGGTTAGGGTTAGTATTAGGGTTACAGTTAGGTTATGGTTAGATTTATGGTAAGGGTTAGCGTTAGGTTTAGGTTTAGAATAGGGTTAGTGTTAGGGTTAAGGTTAGTGTTAGGGTTATGGTTATCATTATGGTTATTGTCAGTGTAAAATTTAAACTAATGGTTAGAAATAGGGTTACGATAAGCTTTAGTTTTAGGGTTAGGTTCAAGGTTAGGGTTAGTGTTATGGTTAGGCTTAGAATTAGGTGAACGATTAGCTTTAGTTAAGGTTATGATCAGACTTAGCATTTCAGTTAGGATTAGCTTTAAGTTAGGGTTAGAATTTGGATTTGGTATACGTTAAGGTTAGAGTAAGGGTTAGGGATAATGTTAGGGATAGGCTTAAGGTTAGAGTTACTTTTAGAGTTAAATTTAGGGTTAAAGTTACTTTTAGTTAAGTGTTTATGGTTAGGGTTACTGTTAGATTAAAATTTAGTAATAGGGTTATTGTTTTGTTTCAGATTAGAATTAGGTGTAGGAGTAGCTTAAGTTTTAAGGTTAGGACCCGTTTAAGCCTAAGGGTAAGGTGAAAATTAAAGTAAGGGTAAGGGTAAAAATTGAGTTAAGTTGGGGAAAAAATTAAGGGTAAGGAGAAGTTTAAGGATAAGGTTCACGGTAAGGAAAGAATTAGAATTAAATTTAGGGTTATGGTGAGGTTTAAGTTAAAGGGTTAAGGTCAGGGTTATTGGTAGTTTAAAATTTATGTTTAGGGTTATTGTTAGGATTAAAGTTAGAATTAGGGATAAGATTAACTTTAGTTTTAAGTTTAGGAGCTAGGTTAGGGTTAGGGTTAATTTTAGGGTATGAGTAATGTTTAGGTTAGGCTTTAAGGTTAGGTTTATTGTTAGTTTTAGTGTTAGGGTTAGCTTATGTTAGGGTTCAAGTTAGGGTAAGGTTTAAGTTTAGGGTAAAATATTAGAGATAGGATTAGTGTTAGTGTCAGGGTTATAGTGATGGTTAGGTATAGGCTTAGGGTTACGTTAAGGTTAGGTTTAAGGTTAGGTTTAGGCTAGGATTAGGGTTAGGTTTAACATTAGTGTTAGGTTTAGGGTGAGGCTTAGGTTTAGGGTTAGGGTAAGGTAAACAGTTAAGGTTAGGATTACTTTTAGTATATACTTAGGGATTTGGTTAGAATTAAAATTAGGAATAGCTTTAGTTTTAGGATTAGGTTCACGGTTATAATTAGTGTTAGCTGCAGGGTTAGAATTAGGGTTAGGATTAGCTTTAGTTTTAGGGTTAGATTCAGGGTTATGGTTAATGTTAGGGTTGAGGTTAAGGTTAGGGTTAGTTTTAGACTTAAAGTTGTGGTTAGAGTTAGGTTTAGCTTAAGGGGTGAGGGTTCAAAATACGGTTAGTTTAAAATTTAGAGTAAGGGTTATTGTTAGGATTAGGGTTAGAATTTGGATTTGGATTAGCTTTAGTTTAGGGTAAGGATCAGGGATATGATTAGGGTTAGAGTTACGGTCAGGCTTTAGTGTTAGGTTTAGAGTTAGATTTAGTTTAGTGGTAGGTTTATGATTAGAGATACAGTTGGGGTTAGGTTTAGGTTACGGTTAGTGTTAGGGTTAGGGATAGTGTCAGGGTTAAGTTTAGCTTTAGGTTTAGGGTTAGGGTTAGGATAATAGGTTAAGGTTAGAGTTACTGTTAGTGAAAAT
>NW_011889527.1:37703-40066 GCF_000151845.1 Pteropus vampyrus | reverse complement strand
TTTAGGGTTAGTGTTTGGGTTAGGCTTAGCTTTAGGTTTAGAGTTCAGGTGAGGATAAGTGGTTAGCGATAGTGTTATTGTTAGTGTAAAATTTAGGGTTAGGATTAGAATTAGGTTTATGTTTAGTTTTGGTTTTAGTGTTGGGATAAGGGTTAGGGTGAGTGTTAAAGTTAAGGTTAGGGTGATGTTTAGGGATAGGGTTAGGGTTAGATTTAGTTTTAGAGTAAAAGTTAGCATTAGGGTTATGTTTAATGTAAGTTTTCAGGTTTAGTTTTATTGTTAGTGTAAAGTTTAGGGTTAGGGCTAGTGTTAGTGTTTGGATTAGAATTAGGGTTAGGATTAGCTTTAGTTTTAGTGTTAAGATCACTGTTCGTGGTAATGTTAGGGTTAGGGATAACGTTAGGGTTAGTTTTAGAGTTAAAGTTTGGGTTATGGTTAAGTGTAAGGGGTTATGGTCAGGGTTATTTTTAGTTTAAAATTTAAACTTAGGTTTTTGTTAGGATTATAATTAGAATTAGGGTTAGGATTAATTTCAGTTTTAAGGTTATGATCAGTGATAGGGTTAGGGTTAGGGTTAGGGTTAGGGTTAGGGTTAGACTTTAAAGATAGTGGTTCGGTTAGGGTTAGGGGTAGAATTAGGTTTAGGTTAGGGTTCGGGTTAGGGTTAGGATTGGGTTTAGGCTTAGGGTAAGAGATTAGACATAGCATTATTCTTAGGGTTAATTTTAGGGTTAGTGTTAGGTTATGGGTAGTTTTATGGTATGTGTTAATGTTAGGGTTAGGTTTAGGATAGGGTAGTGTTAGTTTTAAGGTTAGTGTTAGGGTTATTTTCAGTGTAAAATTTAAGCTAATGGTTAAAATAGAGTTAGGATAAGCTTTAATTTTAGGGTTAGGTTTATGGTTATGGTTAGTGTTGGGTTAGGGTTAGAATTAGGTTTAGGATTTGCTTTAATTTAAGGTTAGGATCAGGGTTAGCGTTAGAGTTAGGGTTAGTTTTAAGTTAGAGTTAGAGTTACGTTTTGATTTAGGTTAGGGTTAGAATTAGGTTGAAAGATAATGATAGGGTTAGGTTTAGGGTTAGAGGTAGTTTTAGAGTTAAAGTTAAGGTTAGGTTTATCTTAGGGTAAGGGGTTAGGTCAGAGTATTTGTTAGATTAAAATTTATTTTGGGGGTTATTATTAAGGTTAAGTATAGAATGAGGGTTAGGATTAACTTTAGTTTTAGGGTTCGGATCAGTGTTAGGGTTAGGTTTTGGGTTAGGGTGAGGGTGAGGCTTTAGGGTTAGCGTTTGTGTTTATTTTAGGATTAGTGTTAGGGTTAGTGTTAGGATTACAGTTAAGTTATGGTTTGTGATAAGGTTAAGTTTAAGTTACTCTTAGGGTTAGGGATAGGGATTCTGTTAGGGTTAGGGTTGCCTTTAGGTTTAGGGTTAGGATTAGGATAAGGCGTTAGGTTTAGTGTTATTGTTAGTGTATATTTCAGGGTTAGGTTTAATCATAGGGTTAGGAATAGAATTAGGGTTTTGATTAGCTTTAGTTTTAGGTTTAGACTCATGGTTAGGGTTATGGATAGGGTTAGGGTTTAGGTTTAGGTTTAGCATTAGGTTTAGGTTAGGGTTCTGGTTGGGGTTAGGGTTAGTTTTAAGGCAAGATGTTAGAGTTAGGATTAGTGTTATGGTTAGTGTTCGGATTAGGATTAGTTTAGGGGTGGGGTTACCATTAAGGTTTCCTTAAGCTTATTTTAAGGTTAGGTATAAATTAAGGGTTAAGGTTAGTTTTAGGTTAGGGTTAGAGTTATTGTTAGCGTTAGTGTTATGGTTAGCCTTAGCTTTAGTTTAGGCTTAGGGTGAAGATAAATGTTTAGGGATAAAGTTATTGTTAGTGTTAAATATAGGGTTACGGTTAGATTTAGGTTTAGGATTAGCTTTACTTTTAGTGTTAACATTAGGGTTAGGGTTAGTGTTAGAGTTAAGGTTAGGATGAGGTTTAGGGATAGGGTAAGGATTAGATTTAGTTTTAGAGTAAAAGTTAGGGTTAGGGTTAGATTTATTGTAAGTGCTCAGGTTTAGCTTTAGTGTTAGTGCCAAATTTAGGGTTAAGGTTAGTGTTAGTGCTCGGGATAGAATTAGGTTTAGGATTAGCTTTAGTTTTAGTGTTAGGATCAGATTCCGGATTAATATTATGGTTTGGTTTAGAGTAGCAGTTATTTTTAGAGTTAAAGTTCGGGTTTGGTTAGGTTTATTGTAATGGATTATGGTCACTTTTATTGTTAGTTTAAAATTTAAGGTTAGCTTATTGTTAGGGAAAGGGTTAGAATTAGTGTTAAGATTAATTTTTTCTTTTAAGATTGTTATCAGAGATAGG
>NW_011889527.1:25274-35360 GCF_000151845.1 Pteropus vampyrus | reverse complement strand
AGTTGGGGTTAGGTTTAGGTTACGGTTAGTGTTAGGGTTAGGGATAGTGTCAGGGTTAAGTTTAGCTTTAGGTTTAGGGTTAGGGTTAGGATAATAGGTTAAGGTTAGAGTTACTGTTAGTGAAAATATAGGGTTAGGGTTAGTGTTAGGATTAGGAATAATATTAGGGGTTGGATTAGATTTAGTTTTAAGGTTAGACTCAGGGTTATGGTTAGGTTAGGTTTAGGTTTTAGGGTTAGGTTTAGGTTTAGGTTAGGGTTCAAGTTAGGGTTAGGGTTAGGGTTAGCATTTTGGGTTACTGTTAGGGTTAAGGTTAGTGTTAGGGTTAAGTTTACTGTTAGTGTTAAGGTTAGCATTAGGCATAGAGTTAGGGTTAGGGTATGGGTTTAGCGTTCAGGTTATTCTTAGTGTAAATTTAGTGGTAGGGTTAGTGTTAGGATTAGGTTTAGAGTTTGTGTTACGGTTAGGCTTACAGATAGGGTTACAGATAAGTTTAAGATTAGTGTTAGCTTTACGGTTAGTTTAGTGTATGGGGTTAGTGTTAAGATTATTCTTAGTGTAAAATTTAGGGTTAGGGTTAGAATTAGGTTTACGATTTTGGTTGGTTTATTGTTAGGGTTACGTTTAAGGTTTCGGTTAGATGTAGGGTTTGACTTAGGGTTAGAGTTAGTTTCAGAGTTAAATTAAGGTTAGGGTTAGATTTAGGGTCGGGGTTAAGGTTAGGGATATTGTAAGTGTAAATTTTAGGTTTACGTTTAGATTTAGGGTTCGTTTTAGCATTATGGTTTGTGTTAGGGACACAGATATGTTTAAGTTTAGTGTTACGGTAAGAGTGTACATTTAGAATTAGTGTTAGGGTCAGGATTATAGTTAGGATTAGTTTCGAGATAGGGTTAGGATTAGATTTACGTTAGGGTTAAGGTTAGGGTTAGGGTTCATTTAAGAGTTTAGAGCTAGGAATAGTGTTAGGTGTAGTGATAGGGTTAGGAATAAGTTAGGGTTAGAGTTAGGTTTAACGTTGGTTTGTGTTAGGGTTACAGTTATATTTAGGGTTAGGAGTAGTGTTAGGGTTAGGATTAGTGTTAGGATTAGTTTAGGGTTAGGTTTAGGTTAGGGTTAGCATTAAAGATAGGGTTAGGTTTAGAGTATAAGGTTAGGGTTAGGATTAGGGTTAGGGTTACTTTCAGATTAGGCATAGGGTTAGGGTTAGTGTTTAGGGTCGGAATAGGTTTAGTGTTAGTGTTACGGTAAGGGTTAGGGATAGTGTTACTGTTAGGGTTAAGATTAGCATCCGGTTTAAGGTTAGGGTTAGGGTATGGGATTAAGGTTATGGTAGGTTTAGGGTTAGTGTTAAGGTTAGGGTATGGAGTTAGAGTTTGGGTTCTTAGTGTAATTTTAGGATTAGGGTTAAAATTATGGTTAAGATTAGCTTTAGATTTATGGTTAGGTTGAGGCTTAGAGTTAGTTTAAGGTTAAATTAGGGTTATTTTAGGGTCAGGGGTTAAGGTTAGGCTATTGTTAGTGTAAATTTTAAGTTTTAGTTTTAGAGTTACTTTATTTTTAGTGTTATGGTTTGGGATAGGGATACAGTATGTTTAAGGCTAGGGTTAGGGTAAGAGGTTAGAGTTAGAATTAATGGTAGAGTCAGGATTAGGGTTAAGATTTGTTTAGGTTGAGGGTTAGGGTTAGGTTTACATGAGGTTTAAGGTTAGGGTTAGGTTTAGTGTAAGAGTTTAGAGTTAGATTTAGAGTTAGGGTTAGGGTTATGGTTACGTTTAGCGTTAGGTTTTGGGTTAGGTTTATGGTTATGTTTATGGTTAGTGATAGGGTAAGTGGTTAGATTTAGAATTATTGTTAGAGTTAGGATTAGGGATAGGATTAGTTTAGGGTTGGTGTTAGAGTTTGGTTTAGGTTAGTGTTAGGGTTACGGTTAGTGTTAGGGTTAGGGTTAGAGTTAGGGTTACTGTTATGGTTAAGGATAGGGTTGGGGTTAGGGTTAGGGTTAGTGTTAGTTTTATAGTTAAATTAGGGTTAGAGTTAGGTTTAGAGTCAGAAGTTAAGGTTAGGGTTATTGTTATTGTAAAATTTAGAGTTAGGGATAGGTTTAGGGTTAGAGTTAGGTTTACGTTTAGGGTTTAGGGTTAGCGTTGGTTTTAGGGTTACTGTTAGTGTTATGGTTAGGGTTAGAGTTAGTGTTAGGTTTAGCATTATGTTTTGGGTTAGATTTACAGTTATATTTAGGGTTAGGATAAGAGGGTTAGAGTAAGAGGTTAGAGTTAAAATTAGCATCATGGTTAGTATTGGGTTTAGTATTAGTTTAAGGTTTCGGTTAGGGTTAGTTTTAGGTTTATGATTAGGGTTAGGATTAGGGTTAGATTTAGGGTTAGGGTTTAGGGTAGGGTTAGGGTTAGTGTTAGGGTTAGACTTCAGTTTACTGTTGGGTATAAATTTAGCGTTAGGTTTAGGATTAAGGTTAGTGTATGGGATTATGGTTCGGGTTAGTGTATGGGATTATGTTTCAGGTTAGTGTTAGGGTTAGCAATTTGGTTAGGATTTGGGTTAGGGTTATGTTTAGGTTTAGGTTTAGTGTTAGGCTAGGGTTAAGGTTAGGGATAGGGTTATGGTAAGAGTTTAGAGTTAGGATTAGTTTTAGGGTTAGGGTGAGGGGCAGAGATCGGTTAGGTTTAGGTTTAGTGTTAGAGTTAGGGTTAAGTTTTAGGGTTAAGGCATGGAGTTAGTGTTAGGGTTATTCTTAGTGTAAAATTTAGGGTTTGGTTTAGAATTAGGGTTAGGATTTGCTTGACATTTAGGTTTTGTATCAGGGTTAGGGTTAATTTTCTGTATAAGTTTAAGTTTTGGGTTAGATTTAGGGTTAGGGTTTGGATTAGAGTTTATTTTAGAACTAAATTAGGGTTAGGGTTAGGGTTATGGTCAGGGGTTAAGTTTAGGGTAATTCTTAGTGTATAATTTAGCGTTAGGGTTTGGTTTAGGGTTACAGATATGTTTAGGGTTAGGGTTAGGGAAAGATGTTAGAATTAGGATTAGTGTTAGGGTTAGCATTACATTTAGGAATAGATTTGGGTTCGGTTTAGTTTAAGGTTAAGGTTAAGGTTACGGTAAGGGTAAGATTTAGAGTTAGTATTAGTGTTAGGGTTAGGTTTAAGGTTAAGTTAGGGTTAGTGTTAGGGTTAGGGTTACTTTTAGGTTTTCGATTAGTTTTAGGGTTAGGTTTAGAATTAGGATCAGGTCTAGCTTTATTTGTTTAGTTAGGGTTAGGAATAGAGTCGGAATTAGGGTCGGATTAAGGTTAGAGTTTGGTTTAGGGTTAGAGTTAGGGAAATTATTACCTTCAGGGTTCAAGTAAGGTTTAGTTCAGGAGTCAATTTATGGTTAAGTTTAAGGTTAGGTTTAGCTTTAGGTTAGGGTTAAGGGTAGGATTAAAGTTAGGTTTGGAGTTAGCTTTCCGTTATGGTTTAGGTTTGGGTTAGAGTAAGAGATTTGAGTTAAAATTAGTTTTAGAGTTAGGGTTAGGTGTGGGGTTTGGTTAGGGTTAGGTTGAGGTTTAGAGTTAAGGTTAAGGTTTAGGGTTAAGGTATGGGGATAGTGTTAGGGTTATTCTTACTTTAAAATTTAGGGTTACTGTTAGAATTAGGGTTAGGATTAGCTTTAGGTTTATGGTTGGTATCTGGGTTGGGGTTAGTGTTAGAGTTACGTTTAAGGGTAGGTTTAGATTTAGGGTTATGGTTAGGGTTAGAGTGAGCTTTAGAATTAAATTAGGATTATGGTTAGGTTAGGATCAGGGGTTAAATTTAGGGGTATTTTTAGTGTAATATTTGGGTTTGAATTAGGATTACGGTTATGTGTAGGGTTTAAGGTTATTTTTTCTGTTACACTTAGTGTTAGGATTAGGGTTAGCGTTAGGGTTACGTTTAGGGATATGGTTATGGTTAGTGTTAGGGTTAGGATAAGGGTTATGGTTACAGTAGTATTAGGATTTGGATTAGCTTTAGTTTTAGGGATAGTGTAAGTGTTAGTATTAGGGTTAGGGATAGGATTACCATTAGGGTTAATGTACCATTTAGTTTTGTGTTCGGTTTATGGTTAGGATCAGGGTTAGTTTTAGGTTGGTGTTAGGGTTTGGCTAGGTTTAGGGTTAAGGTTAGGGTACAGTTAGTATTATGGGTTAGGATTGGGGTTAGGTTAGTGTTAGGGTTAAGATTAGGGTTTGATTAGGTCAGGTTAGTGTTAGGGTTATATTTAGTGTAGTTTTAGGGTTAGGGTTAGTTAAGTTTAGGATTAAGGTTACGGTAACGGATTACAGTTATAGTTATTTTTAGTGTAAACTTTAGAGTTAGGGTTAATGGTAGGATTGGGGTTAGAATTAGGTTTAGGATTAGATTTAGTTTTAGGGTTAAGATCAGGCTTAGGGGTAGGGTTAGTGTTAGGGTTAGGGATAGGATTAGGTCTCTTGTTAGAATTATAGTTATTGTATGGTTAGTATTAGGGTTAGGGTTAGGGTTAGGGTTAGGGTGATGGTTAGTGTTAGAGTTTGTGCTAGGGTTAGGTTTAGAGTAAGGGGTTTGAGTTGGAGTTTTTGTTAGTTTAAAATTTTGACGATTAGTTATTGTTGTGGTTAGGGTTATAATTAGGGTTAGGATTAGCTTTAGTTTTTGGGTTAGGAAAGGGTTAAGGTTAGGGTTAGTGTTACTGTTAGGTTTTATTGTTACGGTTAGGGCTAGGGTTAGGATTATTGTTATGGTAAGGATTTAGCGTCTGCGTTAGAGTTTTGCATTGGTTAGAGTTAGGCTTAGGGTAAGAGGTTAGAGTTAGGATTAGTGTCATGGTTAGGGATGAGTTTAGAGTTAGGTTAGGTTTAGGGGTAGCGTTAAAGTTAGGTCAGTGTTATGATTAGGCTTAGCTTTACGTTTACGGTTAGAATTAAGATAAGGGGTTAAGGTTAGTGTCATTTTTAGTGCAAAATTTAGGTTTAGCATTAGAATTAGGATTAGGCTTCGCTTTAGTTATAGTGTTAGGATCAGGTTTAGTTTAGTGTTAGAGTTAAGGTTAGTGTTGGGGTTAGGGTTAGGGTTAGGGTTAGGGTTAGTGTTAGGGTTAGTTTTAGAGTAAATGTTTCATTTAGGATTAGCTTTAGGGTATGGTGTCAATTTTAAGTTTATTTTTAGTGTAAAATTTAGGGTCGGGTTAGTGTTAGTGTTCGGCTTAGAATTAGGTTTAGGATTAACTTTAGTTTTAGTGTTGGGATCAGTATTAGGGTCAATGTTAGGGTTATGGTTACGGAATGGTTTAGACTTAAAGTTACATTTAGGGTTAGCTTTAGGATAAGGGGTTAGGGTTAGTTTTATTGTTTGTTTAAAATTTTAAGTTAGGGTTACAGTTAGTGTTAGGGATTAAGTTTAGGATTAGGGTTAGTGTTATGTTTAGAATAAGGGTTTAGGGTTAGGGTTAGGATTAGGTTTAGGATTAGTTTAGGGTTACAGTTAGAGTTAAGTTTAGGTTAGGGTTAAGGTTGCGGTTTGGGTCATGGTAAGAGTTTAGAGTTAGGATTAGCGTTAGGGTTTGGGTTAGGGTTACCGTAAGGCTTCACGTTTGGTTTAGTTTAGGGTTAACTTTAGGTTTAGGGTATGGTAACTGGTTAGCATTAGGGTTATTGTTGGTGTAAAGTTATGGTTAGGATTACCTTTAGTTTTAGGTTAGGATCAGAAGTAAATTTAGTGATGGAGTTAGGGTTAGAATTAGGGTTAGGTTTAGCTTTAGTATCAGGGTTAGAATCAGGGTCAGGGTTAATGTTAGGGTTAAGGTTGAATTTAGGGTAAGGAATTAGTGTTAAGGTGTGGGTTAGGGTTAGGGTTAGCTTTAAGACTAGAGATAACTGTTAAGTTTAGTGTTAGGGTTAGGGTTAGGATTAGGTTTAGTTTAGGGGTGCGGTTATCGTTAGGGATTGCGTAAGGTTTATTTTATGGTTATGTATAAGTTTAGGTTTAGGGTTATGGTTTGGTTTAGGTTATGGTTAGAGTTAGTGTTAGCGTTAGTGTTAGGGTTAGACTTAACTTGAGGTTTAGAATTTGGGTGAGTATAAGGGGTTAGACTTAGTGTTATTGCTACTGTAAAATTTAGGGTTTTAGTTAGAATTTGGATTAGGTTTGGCTTTAGTTTTAGTGTTAGGATCAGAGTTAAGGTTAGTGTTAGATTTAAGTTTCAAGGGATTTTAGAATTACGTTTAATTTATTGTAAAACTTAGAGATAGGCTTAGGTTTACGTTAAGTGGTCAGGTTTAGTTTTACTGTCAGTGTAAAAATTAGAGGTAGGGTTAGTATTAGTGTTTCTCTTAGAATTAGGGTTAGCATTAGCTTTAGTTTTAGTGTTAGGATCAGTTTTAGGGTTAAAGTTATGGTTAGGGTTATGGTTACGTAAGCTATAGGTTTATGGTTAGGGTTAGTGTTAGGATTACCTTTACTTTTAGGGTTAGGATCAGGCTCATGGTTAGTATTAGGGTTAATTTTAAGGTTTGGATTAGTTTTAGTGTTAAATTTAGGGTTAGGGTTAGGTTTATGGTAAAAGGTTAGGCTTAAGGTTATAGTTAGTGTAAAACTTAGGGTTAGGGTTAATGTTAGGTTTAGGGTTAGCTTTAGCTATAGGTTAAGGATCAGGGATTGGGTTATTGTTAAGATTAGGGTTAAAGTTTATTGTTAGGGATAAGGTAAGTTTCAAAGTAAGGGGGTAGATTTAGGCTAGAGGTTAGTTTTGGGTTAAGGTCAGGGTTAGGGTAGTGTAAGTGGTCAGAGTTAAGATTTTTGTTAGGGTTAGGGTTAAGGTAGGTTAGGGTTAGAGTTATCGCTAGGGTTCGGGTTATGTTTAGTGTAGGAGTAGGTTTAGGATTAGGCTGAGGGTAAGTGTTTAGTGTTTTGGGTTATTGTTTGTGTAAAACTTAAGGTTAGGTTTAGAATTAGGGTTAGGATAGTTTTAGTTTTAGGCTAGGGTAAGTTTAGGGTTAATGATAGGGTTAGGGTTAGGGGCAGGGTTAGCGTTTGGATTACGGTTAGGGTTAGGTTAGATTAGAGTTAGTTTTAGGATTAGTTTTAGTGTTTGGCTTAGCTTTAGGTTTAGGGTTAAGATTAGAGTTAGGGTAGGAGTTATAGTTAGGGTTAGGGGTAAGGTTAGGTTTAGGCAAGTGGTAATTCAGGATTAGTGATTCAGGGTACGGTTAGGGTTAGGGTTAGGGTTAGGATTTAAGGTTAGGGTTAAGGTTAGTGTAAGTGGTTAGGCTTAGTGTTAGAATTAGTGTTAGGTTTAGCTTACGAGGTTAGAGTTAGATTGAGTGTTTGGCTTCCGGTTAGGATTACGGTTAGGTTAGAGTTATGGTTATCATTAGGGTTCCGGTTAGGGTTAGTTTAGTGATAGTTTTATGGATAAGGTTACGATTAGGGTTAGGTTTGTTTGCGTTAGTTTTAGGGTTAGTGATAGAGTAAGGTTTAGACTTCAGGTTAGGATTAGCTTTAGTTTTAGGGTTATGACCGTGTTAGCTTAATGTTTGGGTTATGGATAGGTTATCTTAGTTTTAGAGTTTAAATTAGGGTTAGAGTTAGGGTTATTGTTAGTGTAAATTTTAGTGTTAAGGTTAGAATTGGATTATGATTAGCTTTAATTTTATGATTAAGATCAAGGTTAGGGTTAGTGTTAGGGTTAGTGTCTAGGTTAATGTTAGGGTTACCGTTAGGTTTCAGGTTAGGTTTAGTTTAGGGGTAGGTATATGGTTACGGTTAGGGTTACGGTTATAGGATTAGGTTTCGGGTAAGGGTTAATGTTAGGGTTAGGGTTAGTGTTGCTGTTAGGGTTAAGGTTAGCATTAGGTTTAGTATTGGGTTTAGGGCATGGGGTTAGAGTTCAGGTTATTACTAGTGTAAAATTTAGGGTTACGGTTACGATTATGTTTAGGATTAGCTTTAGATTTAGTGTTATGACCTGGATTGGGTTAGTCTTATGGTTATGTTTAAGGTTCAGTTAGATTGCAGTTAGGATTAGGGTTTTGGTTAGGTTTAAGGGCAGGGGTTAAGCTTAGGGTTACTGCTTGTGTAAAATATAGGTTTAGGTTTAGGTTCAGTGTTAGTTATAACTTTATGGTTTGGGTTAGGGATGCAATTATGTGTCAGGTTAGGGTTAATTTAAGAGGTTAGAGTTAGGATTAATGTTAGGGTTACGATTAGGATTAGGATTAGTTTTGGGTTACGTTTAGGTTTAGAATTAGTTTAGGGTTAGGGTTAGGGTTAGGGTTAGGATTAGAGTTAGGGTTAGGGTTTAAAATTATGGTTACGGTTAGAGTTAGGTTTACTTTTAGGGTTAGATTTTCTTTTAGGGTTAGGGATAGGGTTAGAGTTAGGGTTATGGTTAGGGTTAGGATTTACAGTAAGGGTCAGGGTAAGTGTTAGTGTTGGGGTTAGGGTTTGGGTTACATTTAGGCTTAAGATTAGCATTACGTTTGGGTTTAGGTTTAGGGTTTGGGTTTAGGGTTACTTTTAGGATTAGGGTTAGGGTTAGGATTCAGGTTAAGGTTACGGTTAGGGTTAAGGTTAGCATTAGGTTTAGGGTTAGGGTTAGGTTAGGGGGTTAGAGTTAGGGTTATCTTAGTGAAAAATATAGTGTTAGGTGTAGAATTAGGGTTAGGATAAGCTTTATATTTAGGGTTAGGATCTCGGTTATGGTTAGTATTAGGGTTAAGTTTAAAGTTTGGTTTAGATTTAGGGTTAGGGTTACAGTTGGAGTTAGTTTTAGAGTTAAATTAGGGTTAGGGTTTTGTTTAGGGTGCATGGTTAGGGTTGGTATTAGTTTTAGGGTTAGGGTTAGGGTTAGGGATAGAGTTAGTGTTATCGTTATGTTTTGGGTTAGGTTTTCAGATATTTTTAGGGTTAGGTTTAGTGTAAGATGTTAGAGTTAGGATTAGTGTAGTGTCAGGATCAGGGTTAGGATAAGTATAGGATTATTGTTTGGATTACGTTTAAGTTTTTGGTTTTTTTTAGGGTCAGCATTATGGCTAGAATTAGTTTTAGTGCTAAATTAGCGTTAGGATTAGGTTTACGGTCAGGGGTTAAGTTTAGGGTTATTGTTAGTGTAAAATTTAGGGTTAACATTAGGGTTAGGCATAGGTATAGGGTTTAGGGTTAAGGTTGGTGTTAGGCTTAGCTATGTGTAAGGGTTAGGGTTAGGTTTTGCCTTATGATTGAGTTACGGTTACATTTACGTTTATGGTTAGGGTTTGGGTAAGAGGTTAGAGTTAGGATTAGTGCTAGGGTTAGGATTAGTGTAGGTTAGGTTAGCGTTTGGGTTCTGTTTAGGTTTAGGTTAGGTTTAAGGTTAGTGTTAGAGTTAGTGTAGGAGTTTAGAGTTAGGATTAGTGTTATGGTAAGGGTTAGGTTTAAGGTTACGGTTAGGTTTAGGTTTAGTGTTAGCTTTAGCCGTAGGAATAGTGATAGGTTTAGAACTTGGATTAGGATAGCTTTAGTTTTAGGGTTAGGGTAAGCGTTAAGGTTAGAGTTATGGACAGGATTACCTTTAGGGTACAAGTAAGGTTTAGTTTAGGGGTCGCTTTATGGTTAGGTTTAGTGTTAGGATTAGTTGAGGTTTAGGGTTAGGGTTAGGTTAAGGGTTAGGATTATTGTTAGTGTCAAGGTTAGAGTTAGAGTTACGGTTAGGTTTAGTTTTTAGGGTTAAGTTTGGTGTTAGGCTTAGGGTTAAGGTTAGTGTTAGATTTAGAGTTAGGTTTAGCTTTATAGTTTGAGTTAGGCTTACAGTTATCTTTAGCGTGAGCGTTAGGGTAAGATGCAATAGATAGGATTAGTGTGAAGGTTATGATTAAGTTTAGGATTAGTTTAGGGTTATGGTTGGGGTTAGGTTTAGTTTAGAGTTAGGTGTAGGGTTAGGGATATGGTTAGGGTTAAGGTAAGCCTTAGGTTTAGGTTTAGGGTAAGAGTATGTAGTTAGGTTTAGGGATATTCTTAGCGTAAAATTTAGGGTTAGGGTTAGATTTACGGTTAGGAATAGCTTTAGATTTAGGGTTAGAATCTGGGATAGTGT
>NW_011889527.1:19703-24859 GCF_000151845.1 Pteropus vampyrus | reverse complement strand
TAGGGTTTAGGGTTAGGATTAGGATTAAGATTAGCTTTAGTTTTAGGGTTAGAGTAAGTGTTAGGTTTAGAGTTAGTGTTAGGATTACAGTTAGGGTTCAAATAAGGTTTAGTTTAGGGTCGGTTAGTGTTAGGGTTAGGTTTAGCGTTATGGTTTGGGTTAGGGTTACAGTTATGTTTAGGGTGAGGGATAGGGTTTAGAGATGAGTTAGGATTAGTATTTAGGGTGAAGATACAGGTTAAGATTGGATTAAGTTTATGGTTAGAGTTAGTTTTATCTTTAGATTAGTGTAAGGGTTAGGGATAGATTTAGGTTAGGGTTAGGGTTGGTGTTAGCCATAACGTTAGGGTTAGGGTATGTTTAGGTTTAAGTTAGGGTTAGTGTTAAAGTTAAGTTTAGGTTTAGGGTCAGGGTTAGTATTAGGGTCACCGTTACGGTTACGATTATCTTTAGGTTTAGGCTAGTGTTAAGGTTAGGGTTAGAGTTAGGGTTAGGATTATGGGTTAGGATTGGGGTTAGCTTTAGTGTTATGGTCTGGGTTAGGATTACTTTTATGTTTAGCTTTAGGGTTAGGGTAAGAGTTAAGGGTTAGGATTAGGGTTAGGATTAGATTTTGGGTTAGTGTAAGAGGTTACAGTTAGGACTAGTGTTAAGGTTAGGTTTAGGTTTTAGGGTTAGCGTTATTGGTAGGGTTAGGCTTAGTATTAGGGTTAGATTTAGCAATATGTTTTCGATTAGATTTGCAGTTATGTTTAGTGTTAAGTTAACAATTTAGAGTTAGGATTAGTGTTAGGGTTATGGTTAGCGTTAGATTAAAGTTAGGTTAAGTTAGGGTTAGGGTTAGGGTTAGGGTTAATGTTAGGGATAAGGCTGTCATTAGGTTTATGGTTAGGGTTAGGGTATGGCTTTAGGGTTAGGGTTATTCTTAGTGTAAAATTAATGGTTAGTGTTAGAATTAGGTTTAAGATTAGCTTTAGATTAAAGGTTAGGTTCTGGGTTAGGGATAGTGTTAGCATCACGTTTAAGGTTTGGGTTAGATTTAGGATTAGGGTTAGGGTTAGAGTTAGAATGAGTTTAGCCTTAAGTAAGATTATGATTAGACTTAGATTCAGATTAGGGTTAGGTTAAAGTTAAGGTTTAGGGTGAGGGTTAATGTTCGGGTTAATGTTATGGTTAAGATTAGCATTAGGTTTAGGAATAGTTTATCGTTTAGGGTTAGGGTTATTCTTAGATTACGTTTAGGGTTAGGTTTAGTAGTAGGGTGAGAATTAGCTTTAGATTAGGGTTCGGATTTGGGTTAGTGTTAGTGTTACGTTTAAGGCTTGTGTTAGATTTAGGGTTAGGGTTAGGGTTAGAGTTAGTTTTAAGTTAAATTAGCGTTAGGGTTTTTTTGGGGGTCAGCGGTTAATGTTAGGGTTATTTTTAGTGTAAAATTTAGAGTAGGTTTAGGGTTAGGGTTAGTGTTTGGTTTAGCGTTATGATTTGGATTAAGTTACAGTTATGTTTCGGGTTAGGGTTAGCATAACAGGTTAGAGTTAGAATTAGTGTTAGGGTTATGATTAGGTTAGGATTACTTTAGGTTATGTTTACGTTAGGGTTATGGTTAGGGTTATGGTTAGGGTTAGAGGTTAGATACGGTTAGATTTAGCATTAGGGTTAAGATTTGGTTTAGGGTTACTGTTATAGTTACTTTTGGGTTAAGATTAGCATCACTTAGGGTAAGGATTAGAGCATGGGGTTAGGTTTACTATTATTCTTAGTGTAAAATTAAGTTAGGTTTCGTATTAGCTTTAGATTTAGGGTTAGGATCTGGGTTAGAGTTAGTGTTACGGTTATGTTTATGGTTAGGGTTCGATGTAGAATGAGGGTTAGGGTTAGATTAGTTTTAGAACTAAATTAGGGTTAGGCCTAGGTCTATGGTCAGATGTTAAAGTTAGTGTTATTTATATTGTAAAATTTAGAGTTATGGTTACATTAGATTTAGGGTTAGAGTTATGGTTAGGGTTAGAGTTAGAGTTAGGGTTAGATAGGGTTAGGGTTAGTGTTAGGGTTAGGATTAGGGTTAAAGTTACGGTTAGAGTTAGGTTTAGCATTATGGTTTGTGGTAGGGTTACAGCTATGTTTAGGGTAAGGGTTAGGGTACAGGATAAGAGTTAGGATTAGTGTTAGGTTTAGGATTAGTGTTAGGATTAGATATGGTTATGGTTATGGTTAAGTTTAGGTTAGAGTGAGGTTTAAGGTTATTGTTAATTTAAAATTTAGGGTTAGGATTATTGTTCGGATTCAGTTATTATTAGGGTTAGGATCAGCTATAGTTTTAGGGTTCCATACAGGGTTAGTAGTAGACTAATGCTTAGCTTTATGGTTAGGTTTAGGGTCATGGTTAAGATGAGAGATAGGATTAGGGGAATAGGTTAGAATTTGGGTTAGGGTTAGGGTTAGGGTTAAAGTTAGGTTTACGTTTAGGTTAGGGTTATGGTTAATGTTGTGTTAGGGATAGGGCTAGGGTTAGGTTTAGGGTAAGAGATTAGGGTTAGAATTATTGTTAGGGTTAGAATTAGAATTAAGATTAGGTTAGCATAACGGTTAGGGTTAGGATTAGTTTAGGGTTATGATAGGGTTATGGTTCCTGTTAGGGTTAAAGTTCGCATGAGGTATAGGGTTATGTTTAGGGTATGAAATTAGGTTTCTGGTTACAATTCGGGTTAGGGTTAAGTTTAGGGTTAGGGTTACATTTAGGGTTAGGGTTAGGGTTAGGTTTACGATAGATTTTTGGTTAGGGTTAAGGTTAGGGCAAGAGTTTAGAGTTAGGAGTAGTGTTAGGGTTATTTTTAGGGTTTGGGTTAAGTTAGAGATAGGTGTAGGGTTATTGTTAACGTTAGGGTTATGGTTAAGTTAGGGATAGGGTTAGGGTTAGGTTTAGGGTTAGGGTTAGTGTTAGTTTTAGGTTTAAGGTAGGGTTAGGGTAAGTATTATGCTTAGGATAAGATGTTAGAATTAGGATTATTTGGAGTTAGGGATAGGGTGAGGGATATCTTATGGTTAGGGTTAAGTTTAGGGTTAGGTTTACCTTAGGGTTAGGATTAGGTTTGTGTTAGGTTAAGGTTAGAGTTAGCTTAGGAGATTATAGTTAGGATTAGTGTTATGGTTAGGGTTAGGGTTAGGATAGTGTTACGATTACTATGAGGGTTAAGGTTAGCATTACTTTTAGGATTAGGGTTAGAGTGGGGTTAGGTTAATGTTATTCTTAGTGTAAAATTTAGGGTTAGGTTTAGGGTTAGGTATAGGTTTAGGGTTTAGGGTTAGGGTTCATCTTAAGCTTAGGGTTAGGTTTTGGTTTAGGTTAGGGTTAGGGTTATGTTGAAGATAGGATTAACATTAGGTTTTACATTAGTATTAGAGTATGTTGTTAGGTTTAGGGTATTCTTAGTGTAAAATTTAGCGTTAGTGTTTGAATTAGAGTTAGGATTTGCTTTAGTTTTAGAGTTGGAATCAGGGTTAGGTTTAGGTTTACGGTTAAAGTTAGGATGTAATGTAGGTTAGGGTTAGTATTAGTTTTAGGGTTATATAAGAAGTTAGCATTAGGGTTAGCGTTAGTGTTAGGGTTAGGGTTAGGATTAATTTAGGTGTTGGTTTACGGTTATATTAAGGGTTCAGGTTTGTCTAGGTAGGGTTATTCTTAGGGAAAATGTTAGTGTTAGTTAGGGTTAGCTATACTTTAGGGTTAGGATTAGGGGAAGAAAATAGGTTAGTGTTATTGTTAGTGTAAATTTTAGGGTTAGGGTTACTGTTAAGGTTAGAGTCATGTTCAGGGTAAGATGTAAGAGTAAGTATTTATGTTAGGGTTAGAGTTATGGTTAGGTTATCGTTAGGGTTAGGTTTAGAGTTAGGGTTAGGTTTAGCGTCAGGTTACCTTTAACTTAGGGTTAGGTTTATGGTTAGGATTAGAGTTATGGTTAGATTTAGGTTAGAGTTAGTTTTAGGGTTAGTGTTAGAGTTAGGGTTAGCTTTAGGTTGAGATTTAGGGTTAGCGTAGAGGTAGAGCTAGGGTTAGGGTTAAGATTAGGTTTAGCTTTAGCTTTAGTTTCAGCTTCAGTATCAAGGATAGGGTTAGGGTTTAAGATTAGGGTTAGTTTAAGTTTAGGGTTAGGATAATGGTTTATGTTTAGTGTTATTGTTAGTGTAATATTTACAGTTAGAGTTAGAATTAAGATTTGGATTGGCTTTAGTTTTAGGTTTAGGATCAGGATTAGGGTTAATGTTAGGGTTAAGGTTAGAGTTAGCGTTAGAGTTAGAGTTAATATTAGGGTTAGGGTTAGGTTTAGGTTAAGGTTAGGGTTAGTGTTATTGTTAGTGTAAAATTTAAGTTTTGGTTTAGTGTTAGGGTTAGGGTTAGGGTTGCAATAGGTTTAGACGTAGCTTTAGTTATAGGGTTAGGATTAGGATTAGGGTCTAGATTAGGGTTAGGTTTATGGTTAAGGTTAGGGTTACAGTTAGGTTTAGTGTTAGTTTTAGGGTTAGCTTTATGTTTAGAATTAGGTTTATGGTTATGGTCAGGTTTAGGGTTACGGTTAGGGTAGTATTTTGGTACGAGTTTAGATATAGAATTAATGTTCAGAACAGGGTTAGGATCAGGTTATGCTTAAGGTTACTGTTAGTTTTCTGGTTCGGTTTAGGTTAGGGATAGGTTTATATTCAGGGTTATGTTTAGAGTAAGGTTTAGGTTTTGATTAGTGTTAAGGTTAGCTTTTTGTTTAGGTTAACTTGAGGTTTAGCGTTAGGATTAGGGTAAGTGATACAGTTAGGGTTATTTTTAGTGTAAAATTTAGCATTAGGGTTAGAATTAGGGTTATGATTAACATTAGTTTTAGGGTTAGTTTCAGGTTTATGGTTAGAATTAGGGTAAGTGTTTAGTGTTAAGATTAGTGTTAGGTTTATGGTTAGGGTTAGGCTTTGGGTTAAGTTAGGGTTAGGGTATTCATTAGGGTTCTTGTTAGGTTTACTATTGGGTTAGGTTTATGGTTATAGTTAGCGTTAGGTTTAGGTTTAGGTTAGGGTTAGAGTTAGGGTTAGTGTTAGGGTTGGGGTGAGCTTTAGGTTTAGGGTTAGGCTAAGGGTAAGCAGTTAATTTTAGAGTTATTGTTAGTGTCAAATTT
>NW_011889527.1:17424-18836 GCF_000151845.1 Pteropus vampyrus | reverse complement strand
TTTAGGGTAAGGGTTAAGGTTTTGGTTAGGATAGGGTTAGGGTTAGGGTTAGGTTTATTTAAGGGATAGAGTTCGGGTTAGAATTAGGCTCAGGGTAAGTATTTAGAGTTCAGATTACCTTTAGGGTTAGTATTAGGGTTATGGTTAGGTTAGCTTAAAAGTTAGGGTAATGGGTTATGGTTAGGGTTAGGGTTAAGGATTGAATGAGGTTAGGGTCAAGATTAGGATTAGGTTTAGGTTAAGGTTTGGGTTAGGGTTAGGATTAATTTTAGAGTTAATTTAGCGTTAGTGTCAGATTTAGAGTAAGGGGTTAGGGTCATTGTCAGTTTAAAATGTGTGGTTGGGATTATTGTTAGAGTAAGGTTTAGAATAACATTTAGCATTAGCTTTGTTTTTAGGGTCAGGATCAGTTTTAGGGTTAGTGTTAGAATAAGGGTTAGTGTTAAGTTTAAGATTAGAGTTAGGGTTAGGGTTAATGTTAGATAAGACTCTATAGTTACATTACTGTTAGGGTTAGTGTTAGACTTACGGTTAGAGTTTGTTTTAGAGTTAATTTTAGAGTTAGAATTTGGTTTAGATAAGGTTTTAAGGTTAGGGTTATTATTAGTGTAAAATTTAGAGTAGAGGTTTTGTTAAGCTTACGGTTAGGTTTAAGTTAGTGTTAGGGTTAGGTTTAGGTTTGGTTAGAATTATGGTTAGAGTTAGTGTTAGCATTAGGTTAGGGTTATGTTTAGGTTAGGATTAGGGTGAGGGTTGGGGTTAAGTTTATGATTACGGGTAGAGTTAGGATTAGGATTAGAGTTAAGGGTTAGTGTTAGGGTTAGTTTTATGGTTAGTGTTAGGGTTACCATTTGGTTTAGGATTACAGTTAGGGTAAGGGGTTATGGTGATGGATAATGTTAGTGTATAATTCAGGGTTATGGTTAGAATTAAAGTTAGAATTAGTTTTAGTTTTAGGGTTACGATCAGGGTTAGGGTTAATGTTAGGCTTAGGTTAGTATTAGGGTTAGTTTTAGAGTTTGAGTTAGGGTCAGTGTTAGGTTTATGGTGAGGGATTCGGGTTTGGCTTATATTTAATTTATAATTTAGTGTTAGGTTATTGTTAGTCTTAGGGTTAAAAATAGGGTTAGGATTTACTTTAGTTTTATGTGTCGGATCAGGGTTATGGTTAGGGTTAGGGTCAGGGTTAGGCTTTAGGGTTTCGAGTTGGTTTAGGGTTAAGGTTAGTGTTAGGTTTATGATTGGGTTCAGGGTAGGGCTAAGATAAAGGTTAGGTTTAGGTTTAGCGTTAGGGTAAGTAGTTAGACATGGCATTAGTGTTAGGGTTAGTTTTAGGGTTAGCGTTTGGTTAGACGTAGATTTATGGTAAGGATTAACTTTAGGATTACGTTTAGGTTCGAATTAGTATTAGG